>NW_023502274.1:0-83652 GCF_013396075.1 Fusarium subglutinans
AAAAAATTTATTCTTCTATATAGCTTATAATATATAAAGATAATTTTCTAGAATTTTTAATTATTTTATTTACTATTTTATAAATATATTTTTATATTTTTATATCTTATCTTATCAGGACCTTCTGTCCCAGGTTTTATACATATCTTGGGGCTTTGTGCCCAACTAAGCAAGCTTAGTTGGCCCCCCCCCCCCGGCTCGACCTAACGGGTATAGGGCGTATAGGGCAAATGTCCCGACGCTGGCATAGCTGGCTAAACCTAATGCCAAACTTTCAAAAGGGCCGGACAACGGCTGGTAGACAGTAGACACTGTAAGGACCCCTTTGGTGGCTTCATTTCAGTGGAGCGCACTGCTATGATTAGCCTGGCAGCGTCGAGCTTGATGATGTATCCGGTCGTTTTAAAGCCAAAGTGCTAGAACCAGTAATTGTGACTGCTCTGCCCTTGAAAGAAGCTATTAGACGGGGAACGCTTCCCAGGACCTTGTTTGTTGGTCTTTACTATAGACCAACTCAACATCTAGGCAGCCTCCGGGGCTCTTCACCTCGCCCCCCTACAAACCTTTCAAAGCTCAAGCAAGCTCAGGTTAGGGTGAAAGTGTAAGGGAGGCAGACTCGCAAGCGTCGGGAGTTATTAATAGAGTTCCTCAGTGGAAAAAATACAAATTATCGCGCGAAAAGTGTTCAGAACATATCAAGTTAGCTTCAAACCTCGGTAAATTACGGAGTAGGGTGTCTTGCTAGTCCCGTTTGAACGACGTGACCCCGAGACCGTGCCGACTACAGAGCCCGCTAAGTCACCATCCCAAGATGGATACCGCTTCTGCAGATGCTGCTTCAAATAGAGTTCTAGGCCATTATAGAAGATCACCGATTAGATAACGAGTGGCTACAAAATCCTTCAACTAGTTAAACAACACATAAAAGAAAGATTCTCTATACATTCTTCCTAGCCAAGCTCTGCGACATATCTCACTCAGAAGCCATTCATTGATTCGTCAAGTTCATCAACTCAGCTAACGCCACTATTGGCGAAGGAGTCATCCACGAATCAGCCCAAATGACTATCGAAGGGCGTCGGCGGATATCTAGAAATGCTAGGCATGATGCGCACCGCCTTTCCATATATTCGACGGAGCGTCGAGCAGACAATCACAGAAGGAGACAAAGTGGTGCTGTGCTCCAAAACCAGCGGCACCGAGACTGGTCTTTTTATGGGATTCCCGCCCTCTGGGAAAAGCTTTGAAATAGTTGAGACGAACCTCTTCACGTTCCCGGAGGGGAAGATTATTGAAGAGCAGGGGCTACCTGATCTATTTGAAATCCTTGTACAGATTGGAGCAGTTAAGATTTCTTTGTAGATAATGGGCAGATGTTATGTGGGACAAAGTTGCCAATATTTTAGCTACACAGTGAGATATACAGATTCTATCATTGACTGTATGCTTCATTATGAATGAGATACCATCGTTAAGAAGTCAAGTCAATGAGATGTAGCTAGGCCTTGCATATTTGTTCTAGAGAATGAACCTGTTTAGTGCATATAACTGGTGACGTATCACAATCTGTGAGCCCTCATGCATCGCCCTGAACATACATCAACAAATCGGCATCAAGGAGAGACAGCTCGGATCCCTGGTGTTGCTCGAGCAGCCTAGTCCGGGATGAAGCTAGTGTAGCACAAGCGCCGGCACTTGTTGCTTGTCTGTACAATGTAAGGTATGGCTATTTCGAGCGCGGCGACCCGAGACTAAAGCGTGACGAAAGGGCTGCTCATACGGTAGCGCTCGTAGACAGTTTTGAGGAGGCTGATACGGTTATAGGGGATCATTTCTCAGCACGTTTTCGAGAGCCCGAATACTTGTAATTTGATGCTTCTGTTGACAGCTCCGCTTAGTAAGGTAGAGTGGAAACAACGTTGCGTGTAATTATCTTTAACAGGACAGGGGTAGTTTGAAGCTCGGACTCTTGTTAGTCTAATGTCGCTCCTTTTTCGGGCAACGGATACGATCAAGCCCGAAACCCCATTGACGAGGCCTCTGCGTCTCTATCATTACGCATATATATAATGATCTCATGCCGTTTCAAGTTCAGCAGTAAAATCACCTAAGAACTACACCTCCACAAATCATAACCATGGGATTCAGAGTCATCATCGCCGGTGGCAGCGTCGCTGGGCTGTCCGTTGCCAACATGCTTGAGCAATTCGACATAGACTATGTCCTTCTTGAAGCCTATCCTCAGATAGCCCCTCAAGTCGGTGCCAGCATTGGCATCCTGCCCAACGGCTTCCGCATCCTTGATCAGCTTGGATGTTTCGAGCCTATTCTCGACATTGCTGGGGATTGTCGCTACACTATTGGGGGCATGTATGGGCCCGATGGCCTCCCACTTGCCGCTACTTCATCGACCAGTCTGTCAGTCCACTTTGAAAAGAGGTAACACGAAAAGCTCAACAAAGTTCTCACAGCAAGGATTTACTGACTGAGACAAGGGTCGGCTATCCCTCAATCTTCATCGATCGGCAGATGTTGTTGCAGGTCCTGTACAAGAATCTGAAACACAAAGATCGAGTTTTGACCAAGAAGCGGGTTACTCGCGTGGAATTGGTCCAGGGCGGAGTCCAGGCTTACACCCAAGACGGCTCTGTATACGAGGGCGACATCATCGTGGGAGCAGATGGCATCCATAGCGTAGTAAGAGATGAGATGTGGCGTCTTGGAAAGCAACAGAGTCCAGGATACTTCCCCGAAGACGAAAACTCTCGTACGTTTCACTACATGCCGTAATTATCTCGCTCACATTTCCTATAGGCGTCCCAGTCTCGACGAGATGCATCTTTGGAATCTCGAAACGACCCTCTGCTCTGGGTTACCGAAGCCAACAGATGGTAGTTGGCGATGGCCACGCGTATCTAATTATAGCCGCACCAGGAGACCGAACGTATTGGTTTCTGTTCGACGGTCTTCCGAAGACAATGCGTGGGAAGGACATTTCTAAATACACCAAGGCCGATGAAGAGGGACTCGTGAAAGAGCACCATGGCGATCATATCACCCGAGACGTTACTTTTGGTGAGCTGTATGACCGGAAGATCATGTCGACGTTAGTTCCACTTGAGGAGTATGTCTTCGATCGCTGGCATTACAAGCGCATCGTTACGATAGGAGATTCGGCTCACAAGGTATGTTAACTCACATGGAAGCTCTTCTATTACTAATATGTTGGATAGATTGATCCGGCATCTGGCCAAGGCGGCAATGGAGCCATGGAGTCCGCAGCACTCCTCGTCAATGCCCTGGTTCGTCAACTGAAACTCAGCCCTGAAGGCCTTTCGGTCTCTCAGATAGACACTGCACTATCAGAGGTCCACGCCCTCCGCTACGAGCGGGCTAAAAGTCTAGTCGAGCAAGCACATTCGCTCCAGATGATGATCAGCCAGCGTTTCCCATTCGCTCGCTTCATCTTCAAGCCTCTTGTTTCTCTCTTTGGCCCAGACGCTTTTATTGACATTGTCACCCCGATCTGCTGCGAAGCTACGAGGATCCAAGGCATTCCTGTCCCAAAACGACCGCACTTTGTTCCATTTGAGGACGAATTACCTGCGAAGCCCATCAAGGGCGGTCTAGCTAGGCGAGTCCCGTGGGTTCTGGCAACCGGCACTCTTGGGCTGTCGCTCTTTGCTGCCCTCAAGAACAAGGACATTGGATCTGGGACGGGAGTCCTCTACAACGTTCTTCAGCAATGGGGTGCTGGCGGCCTTTTGGGAAAGATAGTTGGGCAGACCTCGACGGCGGGCCTAATCAGCTTAGTCCCTGTTCTCTCAAGCTGGCTCATCGAAGGCTCTCGGCGTGGAAACTCACTAAACCCATTGTCATGGTACGTTCTATGATCATGATATCTCTGCACAGTCACTAACATAAATCAGGACAACAGTATACTCCCTCATATACTCACTCATTGGTCCGAGCTCAGTGCTACCGTTCTTCTGTCTGTCGTCTGTCCTCTTCTCCACCAAGTCCACCATCCACAGACCTGTTGACCCCAAGATGGCCAAGTCCGTCGTTCCAGGTGTTCTCTTAGGCTACGTGGCACCAACGGTGGCAGCACTGTTGCCGATCAGAGATTCCAAACTTAGGCACTACGTCGGGGCGGTGTGGCAGGCATACCCTTTGCTTTGTGCTGTCTTCACTAGAGGACTTGCTGCTATCCGTTCATTGTGTTAAACCCGAAGTGTATTTTCTAACCTTGTAACTGACTTATAAACTTAACTCTGCTACTACCTTCTAATTGCCCTAAACCTTCTTTCTAACCTTCTTCCTTAATTACACTAATATATATATTATTATAAAACTTTTTTTAGGTTAAGCTTTTCTTATATATTAGTATTTCTTAATAAATCTAATAGCTATATACTATATCTAGAAGTCCTTCTTAGCTAAATTACTATCTATACCTTAAATATAGATATAATCTAAGCTAGATTTTACTATAATAGCTATATAGCCTTTTTCTTTTTTTCTTTCTTTTTTATTTTTATTTTCTTTAAGGTAAATAGTATACTTTTCTTTTACTAGGTAATTTAAATAACTCTTATAAGGAATTTACTATAAGCTATTATATAGATAATAGTCTTATAGTTAAAGAAAGTAAGGTTAATAAAAAATTTACTACTAAGCTAATAAAAGTTCTATATATAGATTAATAGTATAGCTTTTTTAAAGTATTTCTTAAGGTCTTTATAGCTATTTATAATTTTAAAGGTATCCCTATACTAAAATGTAGCTTATAGTATAACTATAGCCTTATTAGTATAGTTATTAATAGCTACTATCTAGGGGGGTGGATATTAAGTAAAGATTTTTCTTATTAGTATAGGAGTTACTATTTTAAAGATTAGGGGTATTTATAGTATTAAGCTAACCTTTCTTAGCTAATAGATTAAAGTATTTTATATACCTTTAAGGGCAGCTAAAGAGTTATAATCTAGGTTTTCCTTTTTTTAGCCTTTAGCTATAGTAATTAGTTAGTTATTTAGTATAATGTTTAAGTTATGAGCTAGATGTGTTATTTGTAGTTAAGACTTGTGGCTAAGAGCTTAATCCAGCGGACAGAACTTAGCTATCTGTTCCAAGACGGCCAACAATGGACAACAGAAAGCCGACACGAAGGTTGAAGACAGGCCCATCAACTATGCTCCCCCATCCGAGCTTCAAGTGTATACGAATGAGGATGTAACGCCCCTGAAGTTCTCCCATGGTATCGCGCTTGCTCTCTGTTTGGCTGCTCCCGTCGTTGCCAAAACTGTATCAACCACCGACTGGACCTTGTCGGCCATATCGCAAGTGGCCCCTTTCGGTTCAAATACAGGGACAATTAGCGCCGCGTCGTCCCTGGCCTACTCTTTGTACGCTGTCTGGGAACTACGCTCACTCGGCTTTGTGAGGACAAAGCAGGCTGTCACGGGAGGCTTAACCTCACTTGGTGTTCTTGGACTGGCTGGGCCTGGCGCGATGATTGCTGGCGTTGATTACTGGCGTGAGCATGTCATCTCTAGCTTGAGTCCTGACACTGGGCTACTATGAGTATAGACTTGGATTGTATGCTGAGGATCTAAGATATGCCCAGGATCTGCTACCTTATTTCGAACCATCTTTTCATCTTTTCTTTTCTATAGACCTCTCCATAAAACAGAGGCATAAGCCCAATCATTTTGGGTCAGAAATCATTGCGGCACTGGATAAAGATAATTTACCCTTTGCGTTAGGGATTGGACCATGGCTGGTCTTTTTCTGCAAAGAATTCGGCAATTGAAGTAAACTCATGGATTCCAAGACTGATGTCCTCCACCAGCAGACTATAGCAAGCAAATTTTAAAGTCTCCTATCGCGCCCCTATTGCTTATTTATGCTTCTCTACCTCGGTATTCCTGTTGCGTTTTTAAGTTTTCAATACCAGCACCTCAAGGGTAAATAGGTGTTAAGGGCGCTTAGCTGTAGATAAACCATCATTGGACCAATAAGAGGCCTGTCAAGGTGGGATTATGGAGCCTGCGTATTCAGCTGAACAAGAACCAACAGGAAAAACAAGTGATAACAGAGCTTGAGCGCTTACATTATACCTATTGAGAGAGGGGTAGCAGATCTCACTTTCGATGCCGGCATCCTGACTTAGCCTCTATATTTTAATTGGTGTGCTCAGCGGTTGTTCACAGCGCTTAACGTGTCCCAGTCATAGCGCTCTGACGAGGTCGGGATAATAAAGGGACTACGTTTTCCCATGCAACACATATCAGATTATAATAATCTCTCTTATACACTTCAAATTCACTTACTCACTACCTTACTACGTGACGTCGCAGCCAGCAGAATCCACAATGAGGTAAGCCTCTTTATAGTACATAATCTTTTATCTGCCTGGTAATTTTTAACAATACATAGCTTTTCTTTTGGCTCTATTCCTATCCAGAAGAGTATGGCTTTGAATAATATCCCTCTAGATGGTGTATACTAATGGACAATAAAAGGCACTAACAACCCGAAACCTGGTACATGGGACAAGCCAGTGCCTACCGACCCCGTACAAGATCGCATACACAATGAGTTGTGTGAATCTAAAACAATTTCTTTTCACCCGGATTATAAAAGTTTTAGCCTCGAGGAACATAGGCTCGAGGACTATAAGCATGGCAAGGGGCGTAATGCTTCACAGATCGTCAATCCGAATGCTCAGAGCTTTTTCGCGCCCGATTCGAGACTGTTAATCAAAAAGACATTAGTTGACAAAGGGAAAATGCAACTGTATGTCCATTATTACAGGAACTAAGACATGGCTAATTCAAACAGACTTCAAGGCAACGGAGTGGAGATTCAAGTCGGAACAAAACCACCATCGTCGAACGGGGATGAAGCAGACTCATTCAAGACATGGTGTCTTCCCATAAATCTGGTCTCACATTACTCGCCTTACCTAAAAGAGACCTGCTCTTTGATTCTTCAGGAATCCAATAAGCGAATTAGGCTTCATAACCATCCACCTGATGTGTTTGGCCTTTTTGTGGAGTGGATGTACTATGGAAGCTATGAGTCCTCTTCGTCAGTATCGATTGAAAATGCCGATGCGAAAGGTTGGGTTCTTAGTGATAAGCTTCGATCTGTCGAGTTCAAAAACTACGCAATGCGTCGTCTTTATGAACAGCACACAAGACCAATTTTCGGACGGCCTATGACCTGCGATGATGTGCAGTACGTATGGAGTAACACTTCACCCGGCTCCAAGTTGAGAAACTTCTCCATGCACTTTATCGTGGAACACTTTGGCAGTCCAGCGAAATTGCTCGGTTCATCAACAGATTGGGATACACTCCTTCAAACCCAGGCAGAAATTCGGATCCTGTTGTTAGACAAGTTCAGGAAGAGCATATCTTCACCGATCCGTGTGGAAAGCATTGATGAATACTTGGAGCCTAATAACCTTGCTTTGATCTTTCCTTCGCAGGAGAAGAGCAAGCCGATTCAATCGGCAACCGGCGCAAAGACGGTAAAAGCACCGTTTTTCAACTTCGGTGGGAAACTTAGTGAATAGGTAAGTTATGAGCAGAGAAAACATTAAGACAAAGAGACAATGGACTATATCAGGACTCTTATATCAGGACTCTTGACTTTCGATGAAGGGCAAAAGTAAAGTCGAAAGGAGGGTGAAGCTAACGCATTATCAGGGAAACAGTCCCCAGCAGAGAGAGACTTTCCAATTGACTTCTAGGGCGAAGAATTATGAAGGAGCTGCAGTCAAATTTGGATGGAAATTTGGAGAAATTGTAAGTCATGGGCGGAGCGTCAGCATATACTGGCCATAGGCGAAGGGTTAAAATCGGGCTCTTAAAACATCTCGAAGGATAATTAAAGGAATTGAAAAGAGACTTAAGCTAACAGATCGTCAGACAGACAATTCTCCAACGCCTAGCATCAAAGCCTTTCAGCCAAAACAAGACTCGCCCTCGAAGCTCAATGCCAACGCCGTTGTGGGACATGTGAGTCCATGCAGTATGAGTGTTGGCAAATCAGATAACGTTAGCAAGTCCCCTGAAGTTAGAAAGGGAAAAGAGCTTGCTAAAGGTGAAGTGAACGATAAAAAGGAATCGGGACTGGGCGAGGCTAGCTGATTGGGTTGCTGACAGAGAAATGCGATGTCGTAGAGAGGAGGTATCATACGTGTCGAGGGCTGGATTCAATGCGAGGGCCGTGTAAGTCAAAGGGAATGGTAGATTCATTGACAATAGTTTTTGTGAGCTATATGTGCTGTTTTTTTGCAGTTGAGGTCTGTGGCTGAAAGAGTGCAATCGTTGATACAGAATCTAGTCCTCTTACTAACATGCTTTATTTACAAACGACTGTTATGAAGAACTGTATGTGTTTGCAGCATTGTCAATTGAGTACCTAGGAGTACGACTTTCGCCGCATGACAACTTACGGCACAGAACCTGATATCAGCAACGATGGCTCAACGATAGACGCAGTCACAGCCTACCGCATGTACAAAACAGACAATAATAAATTTACTGGAACGGATACGGCGAAAATTCTACAAACTGCAAGAGACACTACATTCTTGGTCGTCAAATGCCAGGTGTTCGCAAGGTCTGTCTCTGCCCGTGCTCAAGCAAATGAGAATCTTATGTGAAGGTGGCACCCGAATATTGCGAAGTCTGGTGGCCGGGAGTAAGAAGAGCTTGAGACGAACCTTGGGTGCCTAGTCTAAGGTATCCTAAGTCTATACTAAGCTATGCTAAGTTTACCTCAGTTTTATCATCCCTTAGGATAGTGGACCCGCGTTTATCAACACCTATCGGATAATTGCTGTCGATAACGTTGAACTTTGGGCTGAAAAGCCATGGTCGGATCGGACATAATGTTTAATTGTTGTATGGTAATCTGTATGGGATCAAAAGAACATCGTGTCCTGCTATTCTGATGACAGGATGCGATGACGACGGCAGTGATGATGATGCTTAAGGAGAGTTAATCACGGGAAGAAGGAATGTCTTGAATCTTAAAATGCTTTCCCACAGTACTGTGAAGGGGCAGGTGATATTCCTTCATTGATTCTCAAGAATATTGGGAAATTATACTTCCGTACATGAGAAGGTATCGACTGGAAACTCATAACGATAATGCCCGTCTCTATTGGTCAGATTCAACTACCACGACGTCAAGGTTTTGCTTGCAAAAGGCTATACTAAGTTCTTTCTGCTGATTTAAGCTCTTAGCCAAAAGTCTCAACTGCAAATAACACCTATAGGACTGTATATGATCCACAGCGTGGCAAGTTCTGAAAGCTTAATATCTAACTATACAATCATTCCGATTCTCCAGAAATGCCTTGCCCTTCTCCATCCTCGACCATCATTTCCTCCACAGCGCCTGCCATGGCAAGCTTTCAGGATCTGCCCGTCGAGCTCGGAGTGGCGATTATGAAATATGTCGATACCCCGCAGGATATTTCCGCCATGATTCGCGCCGATCCTCGGTTGTTACACTGTTTTCTTGATAACAGGAAGCAAGTGATGACGCCGCATACGACCAAGATTATGGAAGTTTGTGGAGGTCATGTTTCAACTGCCTACTTACTCGCAGCTCGACTCCGCCATGCTAAGAAAAATCCCGCATTCAATGATACTAGGCCACAGCATCGCGAACAAATCATCAGCCCGATTCTGCAGTCTTGTATGCGCAGCCACAACACCCATCACCATGTGTCTCACCGGGCTTCACTCGCAACCATCTGCGAACTCTCAACTCTTGCCATCGATGTTGGATGGCTAACAACAAGCTATATCTTCCAGGCTCTGAAACAAATATTTGGATATTATTTACAGCCAGCAGATTGGCCTAGAGCCTCCCCGGAGGAGCGCCAGAGCTTCATCAACGCAGCCTGTCGTTTCGAAGGCTATGTCCAAGCTTTCTTTCACATGGAGCAGCCGTTATTTCCGAGGGATGAGAGCATTCGTCGACTCCTATTTTCGCCGCGTCTATGTGGTTCAGAGCCAAGAAACCGGATTGACGAGAGACTAAGATTCTATTCAGTGGCCTATTATATCTACGATCAGCATTGCACCATGATGAAGAATATAAACCGCCATCTGAGTGCAAGCACGAAAGCCATTAATGGCAAGGACCAGGATAACGGTGAAGTGGCGGACGACCGGCAAAAGTGGCGACTACAAAATTGCGAACAGATCGAGGTGAACAAATATGTGCACTACCTCACATCAGAAGGGCTAGGTATGCTTCTATATCTCCAGAGTATGGCCCTTGAAGATCAGTTACAGTTTGTGCTATCGAGCTTTGAGAGCATCTTGGACAGTCCACACCCCAATGTTCTCATGGTTCCTGGTATTGATCTCTATGAGATTGGAACGGTAGAGAAACATAGATGGAGCCCATGGGTGGATTGTGAGGACGTTTTTGAAATAAACCCTGAGCAATGGAAAGTGGCAGAATCTTTCTGGGTTATTGGGGGGCCTCATTATCGGTCTATATGGTATTAGCTTTAATATATCTGGAAGTATGACCTTAGGAAGACGCGTAACAAGCCTCGACTACAAGAGTATTTGGAAAAATGTAAAATTGGCTTGTCTCTCATATTGGAATTTTCTATGCAGTAAGGCCCTACAACCTGTCTCTCCTGACCCGTGCCTTGTAAACTGAATCGTAGTAGCAGCCGGGAAGCCGGCCTAGGCATGGATAATTAAAGCACAACATGTCGCTACTCGCTCCTCTAGGTCTGAAGATGTATTCGAATCCGCAGTAGTCGCATGCCCAGGCGTCAACATACTCATATGGGTCGGGATCATTCGTTTCCTCAAGGACATGAGTCAAACAAGTCAGTGACTTTCCGGTGTGCTCGGTGTTAATAGTAGCACAAGCCGTCTCCGAGCGCTCAATTACGTTAGGCGTGTGAAGTGCAGTATTCGGTAGCCAAGCTGGCTTCACTTGAACATCTGCGTCCAGCTGTTTTTCAGATTGATACCCCATCAAGATGTCGTCCTCCCCGTTTCCCTCAAAAGTGGCATAATCTGGTAGTTCGGTGGGAATTACCGAGTTGGATTCCTGTAACTCCGTCATGTCCTTGCTAGAGTAAGAATCGTGAATCTCTGGCAGGGGAGATCGATGCAGTGGTACGTTAAAGTCAAATTCAAACTCCATATCCTTTGGTGTCATTGGTATCGAGTCAACGCCACCGCATGTCGGAGGCTTCTCCGTCTCCGTAGAGTTCGATTGCTCATCGGATAATGCTTGAAACCCGCTAAAAAGCTGCTCCATTAACTGTTGAACAGACTTTCCTTTCTCACTTGAAAGGCCCAGACTTCTCAATATCCCTGGAACAACTCGACTGCTTCCCTGTTTACATACCGCAATCATACTTCCGACAATCTCTTCCTTAGAGTTACCCAGATAAGGCCCTTCCCTAGGCAATGTCCCATCAAACAGCGTTCTCCAAATCTCGTGCCATTGTCCTTCTGGTGACAGTCTTCTATCTAAGCGGAGCTTGAGAACCTTCTGTGTTCTTGGATTTACGCCCCTCGTATTATCTGAATAGTCCCGCTTGATATAATGGCGCCGAGATAGATGTTGCTTGACATCTTGAATGCGATACAGCTTACGGCTCAAACATTCAATGTGTCGAACAGGATCGAGCCGGAAATAAGGGCAAGCGAAGGCTTTTCTTAATTCAATGTCCTCCACACTGGAATCATCACTTTCAATCATTGACGGGCAAGGGCTTCCATCCTCATCGCCGATGCACGTCTCAGTGGGACCCAGAGGTATCGACTGTTCTCTTGATGGCGGTAGATCCTCTTCAATTGACTGGAATGGTTCTAGATGGTCGCCTGCTTCGTGGTCAGTGGACAGATAGATATTCAACGGTGAGTTGTCTCACCTATGCCATATGTTAACAGCAAAGCAGAAGAAGGTCCGATCACCTTTTTACTAGATAAACGGTCTGATGTATCCTTTCCATAGCTTCTGTAGGTCGCTGATGCATCAAACAACGTGATATATTCAGTTTTATCAATAGATCCTTGCCTCGATGGAAAATTCGTATTCGAAAGCATATCGAGCGAGCAGTATTGTGGTTGCGTTTCGGCATAAAATCTATCTGTATTTTCTTTCCCACGATCCACTTTCTGGGTAAGATAGAGTGCTTCTGCGAAGGTGAGTGTCTGCGAACTTTTCTCGTGCGTTGTGTATGATGTTATAGGCGTTGAGAAACCTGATCCAAAGTCCACGTCGAATAGAGAGGCCATAGAATGCTGTGACGTAAACAGTTCTGAGCTCGCTTCCGAGGTTGCAAAAGACGGCTCAATACCTGACTCCTCTCCGCCCTCCAGCGGCTGGGTTAGCTGGAGCCATGGACAGAAGTTCTGGCCTGCCATGAACTCTAGCCCCGTCGAGTCGACGATTATTCCTGTAAACAGGACTGCAGTGAAAAACAAGTGGCGTATTGATGCGGATCCCTTCATAGCAGTCTGGTAAAGCATTCTCATAAAGGACTTGTATTCATCAGCTCAACGGTGTACTAAGCATGGGATGCATGGTGAGAAAATGGATAAACATAAGTGACGTCCTTCAGTGTTCGTGGCACGCTCACTGGCAGTTCGCACCAATGGAGAGGGGTTTCAGCGCTGCAGGGAGTGGGTTTAGCGTTGGCAGATTTACAAGCCACTGTAAGATGCAGGTGTTTCAGGGCTTAGCAAAAGTTATCCTAAATTATGCTAAACCTGCATAAATCTTTATAAATCTACCTAAGGATGTCTATGAAACAAGATTGGTGCCCCGGAAGTCCGGCGATACTACAAGTGTACGTATCGACAGCAAGAACAACTTTACACAACTGTGTTCAGGCAATCACTTGATGGAATGGCAAATGACGCAGCTACAGCTTAGTCTCCTTGTGCAATTTCTCCTAGAAAATAACAGTTTCATGACAACCTCGTGCGGTCTAGTCCATGGTAGACCTTCTCGAGAGCCCCCCTAAATACAGGGCAGATTGACCAATCGCACGTGCTGTGGCTTTAGTATGGACACAAATGTGTTGTTCCGACCCTCCTTTACACATCTGTGTTGAAGCCGCTACTGCAGCTTTCTCGGATATAGCCAATTGAAAGCAGTATAATATTCACCCCTCCCCCACCATCACAGCCGACACCTTGCTTTGCATCGATAAAGGTGAAAGACTGCTGAAGCTGAAAAATAATTACTGCTGTTCTAGATTTTACTCTGACTGCCTTGGCCGCCTTACCAACACAACTGTGAGGAGGGAATATTGATGATGGACCCATTAGATCTCAACTAAGACAACTGGCTTGGAATGTAACAAACACATCTTTTTTTCACTCATGATAGCTTCAAGTCTTCAATCATATTGTTAAACAGAGTTTCACAACGAGAACAATTCCTTATTTGAGCAATCTTGTTTTTCGCATTGTTTTGCCCACAGCCTTGTTTTCACAATGAGTACTATTACTCCCTCGCCAAGTGGGCTCCAGGTCCACCAAGAAGAATACGGTGTTGGTCTCACGCTTCACAATTCGACTTACTATTCAATTGCACCAAAACAGAAGAAGCTGCCAGTAAAGGTGCAAACTATTATCCAGCAGCTCATTATCCTCAGTGTCCTTGTCGATTTTTATAGGTCCCAGAGACCAAGCAAGAACAAAAACCAACAGTTGTCTACAAAGGTTCAAGATGAAGCTTTATCCTTGCCGTCCACAGGTGGAATTAGTGCGGCTACCCGACACTATAGCGCTGGAGCCAATAGCGTCTCCAATGTCGTGCTACTATTCCCGGGGAAGCGCAGGCACTGCCACTGGTGGATACTGTACTGTCCAGCACAGGAATCATATGCATCGGAAGCGCCGAGCATCGGGGATAAGCGGGCTGGCTCGCCAGGCTCTGGCAATCAATCTGGCCAAAAGAAAAAGGGATCTGGCCGCGAGAACAACGACCGGAACAGTGGCAAGGGTGGCAAAGGAAATGGACAAAGCCCGGGCAAAAAGAAAAGAGGCTTTGGTCCCCATCAGCCTTTTACCAAGAAGCTTGCATGTCTATTTTTCAAGCTTGATCCGCGCAAATATCAATGCTGTGCTGGGTACAAAATAACCGAGTGGGACCGTCTTTTGCAACACCTCAAACGGCAACACCTCATCGAAGGAGAACATTGTCCCAAATGCCGGGATGAATTTTACGGTGAGGACGCTGAGACCGAAAAGAACGAGCATATCCGCCAGGATACTTGCGTTGAAGAAACTGCTCTAGAAACCGGGCTACTTCTTGAATCTGAGTATGAAGCCCTTAATGGTCTGCATGGTACTCACGAAGAAAAATGGTACAAAGCATGGAAGAAGCTGTTCGGAGAACAGGCAGCTCCCCATTCGCCATTTTTCGAAACTGTAGACTGTATGCTGGAAGTGCAATACAGTGTTATGGAGAGAGAACTGCCGACTATTTTACAGTCGTTTCATCACGATGCATTGGCTAGACCGGAAGGTAATACTGCCTCCACCACTATCGGCTCTATACTCAGGCTGTTACGGAACCCGATTCCTACCTCCAATCCACTTACACAGGAAGGACCCCAGGCTGTGTTGGCGCCTTCAGTGCCGGCACAAATAACGTTTGTGCCAGATATGCCACCTCTTCAGGATCCAGAGACTTGGTCAAATGCCATGGAGCCCTTGAGGCCCAGTACTGACGATGTACCTGATCAGCCATACATTCCAGTGATGGAGGCGGAACCATTTGGATACATGTTGCATGAAATGCTTTGGCGCCAGCCCTTGGATGAACTTCCTGTGTCATTTGATGAGGATGAAGCCTTTCGTCAGTGGACGAATTACTCAGATGGTGGAGATTATTTTGGAGAGCTTGATAACAGTGAACATACTTAAGAATGAATGATATTTTTTATGCAGGCTATCTCTGCTTAATGGATTTCGTAATCTCAGGTTCGCATAGCTGAAAGCCCGAACGTTGAGTATATTGTACACGTCATTAGGTCAATATGGCGAATTTGGGCCTCATTACTAAGGAGTACCAATTGACACATCTATCGAAGCGCATCCTGCAAGTAAAATGGAATTTAAGGATAACGAGGCCTGAGATTACTATCGTATGGGAGAGCGTGTGAGGCACCTGATGTGAGCGTCAGTTATATTGGAGAGCGCTGGATGTGACCAAAGGCGCCCAATCCTGCCCAAAAGAATAGTGCACCAGCTGAGTGCGAAAAGAGTGGCTTTTTCATCATTGCATACTGCCTGGTGACCCAGAAAGGTGACATTCAAACAAGTAAAATGCATAAGCATCTCACGAAACGCATGAGATAATAAGGCTCTGTTTATGCCAGGATGTCGAGTTGGTGGCTGACTTCCGCGCATTTGCGGGTGTCTCTCCCCAAGTTGAGGCTCCGCTCGTGTCAATGGCCGAGAAAACCGCCGCCGCCGCTCAAAGCTTTGCGGCTCTGCACCTACACAACTGTGAGATTTGCTGCCGTGCGGCTCAAGCGGGGGCCATTTAACGAGGCTCTAATGCCGTCCATTTCGCAATGAGCATCGAGTACCTCACAACAATTCCATCTTCCAATCACAGTGCATTGAATTTCCAGTTGTCATATACATTTCACGTTGGTCTACCCCGTCTGCGACCATTGATAGCCGTCATGGGCATTCTTCGCCTTCGCCCGCGACGAGCTGCATTTATGCAAACGCTTGCACTCAGGCCTTCACGTCCTTTTACGCACAGTGCAAATGGCGTGAGAACGTCTCGGCTTCACCATCACCGACACAGCTCTAGGGATTGCGACGTTGGGTACAGAGAAAACAGCTACGACAGCACCAGTGAAAGTTCAGGTGACGAATCCTGTTGCGAGGACAAGTCTACGCAATGGATGCATAGTACATTGCTCAATGACCCGAGGATCCAAATTGCGAGACAGCATTTACTGCCAGTGGCTCGTGCACAGCTCGACGAATTTCTCTCGCAAGCGATATATACCCAGCCAACGCACCACGAACAAACGCAACAAGTGCAGCATATAGATGAATGTGATTGGATATTTCCAACGGACTTTAATAAAAGTTGCGATGACGAGAACCGCGCGATCGACGATTCAATTGTTATTATACCACGAGTAGGGGGTCATTGCCGCTACCAATGTCCCTTTCATGCTTCGGACCCAAAGAAACATCGTGCCTGTGCGATTCATCACGAGCTCCACTCAATTTCGAGTGTGAAACGGCATGTGAAACGACACCATGCAAAGCCACCCTACTGCCCAAGATGCTCAATGACCTTTGACAGTGTGTCGAAATGCGACAGGCATATCCTGCAGAAAAGATGCAGAACCGAGTCTCTCAAGATACCAGATGGTATCAATCTCTACCAGAGGAGCAGACTCTCTACGAGAGACAATCCCAAACTATCTGACAAACGACGGTGGGAGCGTATATACAAGACGACCTTTCCTGGGGCTGAAAGTTGTCCTTCGCCATACATGGACAGCGGAGTTGGGCTGGCTGTGTCGATGGCGCGAGATTTTTGGGGAATACAGGGAACAGAGGTGATATCAGAGTTTTTGGCAGGTCAGAATTGGCTACCTTTCGGCCAAGGAGATGCTCATACCGTCCTATATGAGCTGGTGAAGTTTGATCTCATCACGCAACTCATGGAGGGAGCCTGAGGCTTTTCTTTTGGTATTATGGGATATATTGCTAAGTTCTTAGTTGCGAAATGAGAGTATTGTGCAAGGCACCAACATTACTTGCATACATGAAATTCTTTTTTTTAAACCAGAAATAATACGCAGCAAGCACTAATAAGGACCTACCATGATTCAAGATGACTCACTTCCGTGAATTTCCTCTTCCGTCATAGGACAGGGCATGTACTCTGCTAGCTCCACGCCATGGCATGCCTCACCACTGTATTTCGGAACAGAGGCAGCGCCGAACCAATGGGACTGCCAGCTTAACCAAGACGACATCATCGCTGTATTCTAGCGCGAAAATTCATTTCTGGTGGGGACTCACAGAGATCTGTCAGAGGTTCCACTTCCAGCCCTTTTCAAATGACACTCATGGCAGTGCAGGGCAAACGTCTAAATGACTTAAATATAGATTGACGAGTGCTGAGATTTCTGCTGTACTTCTCATTAACCTTTCCCCCTAACAATTCTAATTGTAATCAATGGCTCTCCTTTCCTCTCCGCTGGGCCTCGGTCTCTCAATACTAGCCATCCTTATCAGGGCTATCATTTTCACCAACAAGAAACCGAAATTCCCAATCATCAACAAATATCCCAAAGACCACCATCAGGCGAATAACGAGTACAAGACCAACGCGAGAAAGTTACTCAAAGACGGCGCTGCCAAGTATGGCGAGAATCCCTTCAAACATCCTGGTCCCAAATGGCATCAAGACTATTCTGCCACCTTCGTTTGTCAGCTGGGCCAAGAACAACAAGGACTTGGACCACCAGCAACTCATCAGAGACGAATACTTTGCTAGTTACCCTGGTTTCGACGTCCAGCATGTCTTGCATCACCCGAATAGGATGGTCATCAACATGGTCCAGGGAAAGTTATCCAAAACTGACAAGACTCTCCCTGTTATGAATGAACATATCAAGGCGGGCTTATCTGACATTTGGGGAGAAAGCAAATCTTGGAAGACGCTCAACTGGGAAGATGGAACAACTGGGGTTATTTCGCGTGCAGCAGCATCTATCTTTGTCGGGCCGGAACTCGCTGCTGATCCTGAATGGCAAAAGGCCTCGAGAGCTTATGTTCTGGATTACTTTGGAGCTGTTGGAGAAATGCATATGTGGCCCTCGTGGTTGAGATGGCTGGTTGTCTGGTATCTTCCCGGTGCCTCTGCTTGCCGTGCTGGTTTGAAGCGGGCTCGCGAAATGGTGAACAAGGTCGTTCAGGAGAGACGACAAGAGGAAAAAGAAGCTAGGGTCAAAAGAAAAGAGGCTCCTGCTTATTATGACGCCCTTGCTTGGACACTTGAATCGCCACTTGGAAACGAATTTGAGCCGGCGGATGTTCAGCTTGCTCTGGCTATGGCCGCCCTGTTTACCACTTCAGAGCTCTTTCGACAGATCCTCATTGAGGTTGCTCACCACCCTGAGGTTGTTGAGCATCTGAGGCGAGAGATTGAAGATGCTGCACCTGATCACGACTTTACTGCCATGTCGCTCGTCAAGATGCAGTTGCTCGATAGCTTCATGAAGGAGACACAAAGACAAATCCCGTCGCTAGGTAAGTCTTTCTCCGAGTGGCATTTCGCACATACTAACTAATTTAAGTGATATTGGAGAGATTGGTCATTCGCGACACTCGGCTTCCTGATGGCACTCTTCTCGAAAAAGGAACTCATATCGCCATCGATGCTCGAGAGATGTACAACCCCGCTAATTTTGGGAATCCCAAGGAGTTTAATGCTTGGCGCTTTCATAAGCGTCGACAAGCTGGTGACAATACAAGCTTGTTCGTGCAGTCAAGCCCGGAGCATGCCCAGTTCGGCATGGGCAAACATATATGCCCCGGAAGGTTCTTTGCTGGCAGCGAGTTGAAGCTTTGCCTGGCTCACATCATACTCAAATATGATATTAGATTGAAGGACGGGTGCTTGGGAAAGCCTATGCAGTTTGGCTTCTTGAGTGCTACTGATCCATTCACCCAGCTGGAAGTTCGAAGAAGATAGTACTGTGAACTTTGTTTCCATATGCTTGATAGACCAGAAATTTATTTTATGAGTTAGGGCATATTCTCGCGGCTGGCAACGGCTGATTTTATGTAAGCTCAAAGAGGAACACTAAAATACCATTTTATAATTTTATTGCATCATGCCTCGGGTTTTGTTCTTCATGGCAGACAGAACAAAAACATAGCTACACCAAGAAGTCGCTCACTTCTTGTTCTTCTTCTTCTTTCTCTTCTCCTTGCATTCTTCGCACTCCTTCCAGATCTCGGTGTCAATTACCTCGATTGGCTTTCTGCATGACCCAACTATTCCTCCTGACGCCGCACAAGCGGTTACGTTATTCCTTGTAATTTTCAAGTTTTTGCAATCTGGGCATAGTGTTAGCTCTCTACATTGCACACACATTGTAATGGCCTGTAATTATAGGTTAAGTTGTAGATAGTAAAGTATTGTTGTTCAGAATGGGAGATTTACTTGAGTCGAGGTTTCCGAGTTACAAATAGGCTACGAGACAATTTATAGTCAAAAGAACATCAGAGGTTCTGTGACCAGTGGTTTGTTGTTCACAGGTAGAAATAGCTTAGAATCGCAGCATTGTCAGAGCCCCTTTGTAGATGAACATTGCCCCTTGGTAGCTGCCACCATTCACTGCAAGAATTCTCCACATTTCACAGTCTAACCTAGTAGAACATGCACAGGAATTGATGGACCGAAAAATGTCAGTTAATCAGGCCTCACACTTCGCGATTGTCACGTATCGGATTTGTGCTAATTCGTCCTTATGTCAAATGATATATTACGATAATGCTGGTTCCTTGCACAGTACCAAAGCCTTCGGAATGCGTTTGTTAAGTCTATCTAGGCTCCAAATATCTCAAGACGTTAACCTATCTCTAATATCCAAAGCTCAAAGTAATCCTTCGCCTATATATTTCTGTAAGCCACTCTCATTTCTTATTATTCTTGTTTCTACATTTAGAGCAGAGTGTTTTCGTTGTGTCAACTCTCCTTCCCCTGTTGCCACATCTTCCAAAGAAGCCTCGAGACTGGGAACAACAGTGGTCAGAAAACCGCTGGGTAAGAAGAATCTAACAAACCCGGCATACGGTTTGATATGTCACCTCTACACATATGACGAAGTTCTTAAACTTGAATCGGTAACAGGATATTGACTTGGCAATTCGTCGTTCAGGTTAAAAGATGCAATCTCGAAAATTAGTAAAGACCTAGCTGTCACTTACGTCAAAAGCTATAAAAGAAAGGAATATGCTTTCAATTTATAGTCTAAGATGTTGAAGCACAATAGGCTGGCTCGTGATCTTCGATATGAGGCAAACTCGATGTGTCAAGATGGTTACTCGATTCGATCACAGCATATATCATGTACTATTCACCGAACTGTGTCCCAGAAGTACCCTCTCTAATCGGCTTGGTGATTTGGTCAAACTGATTTCTTGTTTGATCGTGAGAAGGTAAAGTCTTGACCACTTCCTATAGACCAACTAGAACAGTTTGGGAGGCTGGTGCTTAAAGGGCAGTCACATATTGCCTACTCTATAACGTTGAAGAGTCGGGGTGAATTGCGCGAGAGGTATCGGATTGCCCGATTTGACAATTCAAGCAGTGAATACTTTAATACGAAAGATACAGTTACAGCAGCAGTTGATCAAATGATACGGGTACTGACTGCCATCTAGTGAATAAGACCGTCGTTCTTGACCTGCTTGAGGTACTTGAAATAGCTCGCAGTGCTCTTACGTCGAAGTTGTTTGCCATACTTGATGAAGACAAAAGCAAGAGAAAACTGCGCCATCGCAACAAAGGCTGCAACAAGGAAAGCGCTCTGATAGCCCATTCCTGTGACCCAGGGAGTGACGCTGAGAGAGGTCAGTAGATGGAAAATCGACAGATGGTGGGTCACTTACCCATAGCCCATGGCAAAGCTCATTGTGTTGCGAATCAGAATGATTGTGACAATGGCATCAGAGCCAAGTTCGGTATAGCAGTCGATGCAGTAACTAAGGGGAATCTGACAGCTGCAGTGATTGCGGCACCTAATATTCCCATGGCGATCAAGAGTCCAGACCAGCGAACTTGATGAGCAGCTCCGACGCCCCAGAGTAGTAATCCACCCGGTACGAGTAGGAGCAGAACAGCATAAAGCCAGAGGCGGTATTCAGGCTCTCGGATGCCGTTGTTACGGCGGGTCAGGTATAGGACGAGCTTGTCTCCACCTGGACCAGAAAAGAATGACCTGCTTCCTGTTAGTTTACTTGTGATGTCAGTGAAAGTTCCGCAACACCTACCCGAGAAAGACTCCAACGACGTTAGCGATGTAGCAAAGACCAACAGAGCTTGGCTTGAACGAATACGGAGGAGCCGAGAGAATGATCGACGCTGTTCCATTGAGGGCATTGAAGTAGCAAACAACAGCGCCGTACATGAAGCCACAGAACACAACAATGGACAGGGAGAAGTACTTGAAGGGCCGAATTAGCATGCCCTTGAGGGGAACGCTGCCTTGAACGTGCTCGCTTCGGAAAATCTTGATTTTGTCGAGGAATGTCTTGGACATCGTGAAGATGGAGTGGAGTAGCCTTCCGGTTGCACTTTGTCTCTTCCATGAAGAATAGACAGATGAGGAATGCGATTGCGTTAAAGATGGCACACCAGTGCTGCTCAAGAGTCAGTCTAGGAACTTTTGATCATTGTTTGTTACTTACCAGCACCCATTCCCAACCTTGCCCGTCGTTGATGAAGCCAGAGATGACAGGTGCAACACAGTTTGAGCCTCCGAGGAACAAAGCGTAATAAGCGATATAGGTGCCTCTTTCGTGTGCAAAGTACTGCATGTGTCAATGAGATTGACCGGGGGAAGACGCGTAGGATGGCTACTCACGACATCTGATACGGAGATTTCGCAGAGTGACTCGATCGGAGCACCAAAGGTCCCTTGGAGGACCTTATTGACGATCCATTAACCGTTAGTTGTTGCATGCGGGGCCCAGATCATGATTCTCTGGTGATCGTGAGTTAAGGCAGAAATGTGCAAGGAGTGGTAGGCTTACGGTTGTTCCCAATAAGGACAAAAGGTACACAGGGCGTTTGCCAAACTTCTGTGCCAGAGGCTGCCAAATCAGACATCCCCAGCCAAAGGTCAAGAACATGTATCCAGTTCCATAGTTCAGATCACCGACAGTGAGGCCAGTGGCAGCTGAGATTGGAACAAGGACGGAGTAAATTGCGGCCGAAGCAATACCAACGGCAAGGCAGTATCTGTAGATCACAGAGGTTAAGTAATCGTTTTCCAAGAATAGGTAGCTTCACATACACGCATAGAGTTGTCATGAGTAAAGTCTTTCTCCACCTGCTCCAATTCAACGGATCATCGGGATCATCAGAAGGTGTTGGTACAAGGACGATATCTCGGTGGGCTTGAGCATGGCGAGTTTCCAAGGTGCCATCAAGGTCAACAAGGAGGACTGTTCCCGGAAAAAAGTCCGATACGAGCTGTGGCGAGTTGTCGTCTGAGACCATGCTGAAGCATACAATTAAAAGAAGAAGATTGGTCAATTCGTTATTGAGGACGAGGTCTATGGGTCTGAAGATCTGTTGCTGGCGAACATACCAGGGATTATATACATGCAATAAAGGGATACCAAGCAGTCAAAACGCGATAACACCTTATAAACACAGCGCCTTCAACTAGATTACAATCTCCCCATCGCCCAGACCGTCTAGATTGCACCTCAAACGTCAGCTCGCGATATCATCTAATCCGGGGGTGGACCCCAGCCTGCGGGGTAACAACCAATAGTAGAGTTTTAGCTTACCTTTCAGTTTAGCCAAGCTTGAACCGATTCAAGCGTGAGGCCAAGTCTTGACCAATCATTAGCTTTTCCGAGGGGTCCCGCCAATAGATATCGTTACCAAATGATAGGTTATCTTAGAAGGCGTTCTAGGCTTCTAGCAACGGTATTTCGCTTGTTGATGAGCATGAATCATAAATACTGTCTTATTGGTGAAAGAATATCGAGTGCGTTACATAGACCCGGCAATGGTGTCCGGGTTCTTAGCATGGGTATAAAGATGCAATTAGAGCCAAGCTCTATCTAATCATTATCCCTCCTAACTCTGCCTTCACTGTCTTTGCATCACACATCATGGCCTCCGTTGTTGAGTCTCTTCCTCAGGGACTCATCTCTCATTCTCAGCCCCAAAAGTCCGCCGACACTTCTGTGCTGGCCGATTGGGAGATCCAAGCTGAAAAATGCCGTAAAGTGTTCGGAGAATCACTCAACCGAGCTTGGCTTTTGCCACCTGATCAGCTTCCACCTGCTGAGCAGCTCAATGTCTCTACTTTTATCGAGACATGCGGCTTCCTCTCAGCGCGAGAGCTGGAGATCACAGCTACCAGCGCAACAAAACTAGTGGAACAGATGGCCTTAGGCTCTCTGACGGCTGTTGAGACTGTCACTGCCTTTCTCAAGAGAGCTCATATCGCACATTAACTTACCAACTTCGCAACCGAGTTCATGAATGCCGATGCACTTGAAGCCGCTGCTGAGCTTGACGCATACTTCAAGGCAACCGGCAAAGTCAAGGGGCCCTTGCACGGCGTCCCGATCTCGACCAAAGAGCATATTGAACATAAGGGACGGATTGTTCATTCGTCTTATGTCGCCCTTATTGACAACGTTGCTAAAGAAGACGCCCTGATTGTTCAGTGTTGAGAACTGGCTGGAGCAGTATTCCATGTGCGAACGAATGAACCTCAGAGCGTAATGGTTAGTCAGTCTTCCCTCTTTTCTTGATCTGTCACTGGTTCTTAAGCACATTGACTGTTCCAACCCAATCTACGGCACGACTGTGAACCCACACAACCGAACATTAACATGCGGCGGCTCGAGCGGAGGAGAGGGCGCTTCCTTGGGACTACGTTGCGCAGTCTTGGGTATCGGTACCGACTTTGCCGGTTCTGTTAGAGTGCCCGCTGCCTTCTGTGGCGCATATGGTTTGAGGACTACCGCATTGCGCAACCCGTACAAAGGCGTGTGTCTTCCTGGTGCTGGACAAGAGAGCACCCGATGCGTTGTCTCACCTCTAGCCAATACTGCAGAAGATCTTGCCCTCTTTCAGAAAGCCGTGCTTGATCAAGAACCCTGGGAGATTGAGACATCGCTACTACCTCAACCTTGGAAGCAGCCTAGTTCGCTAGAGCCTGGCAGCTTTACCATTGGTGTTATGTGGGAGGACGGGTATTTATCAGCTAATCTTTGTCACAGCCTTGTCCGGCCCCATCCGCCGGTCCTTCGCGCACTCGGATATGCTGTCGAGAAGCTCCTGGCGGCAGGCATTACTGTGGTCGACTTTGAGCCATACAACCATCAAGAGGGCATGGATATTGTTTCAAAACTATACTTTCCTGATTGTGCTGTGACGCAGAAGGATCTCCTGGAAAAGGGAGGAGAGCCTGTTGCGCCGCTGTCGCACTTTGCGTTTAACCTTTCTCCGCCACGCCCCCTCACTATACAGGAGAACTGGGCTTTCAATGTCCGAAGAGACGCCTTGTGAGAACAGTAGGTACAAAGGAGACTGGAAACTGACTTAGCTGACTTTCTTGGGTATCATAGGATCATGAAGGATCGAGGTGTTGACTTTATTCTTTGCCCTGCCTATGTCGGGCCTGCTTCAAAGTTGGGCGATGGCCATTACATACCTTACACCGCTATCTGGAATCTTCTAGATCAGCCAGCCATCGCATTCCCGACTGGGCTGAAGGTCGAGCCAACAAATACCCCATACCCTGCCTTCAAACCCCGATCAGCTGAAGAGGAACGAGAATACAACAAGTGTAGGTCATGCTGCTGGCGGCACTGCTGAATCGATGCTGACACAAGAGTAGACTCACGTATATTGAGGCGCCTTTGGGATTGCAAATCGTTGGTAAACACTTCCGGGACGAAGACACGGTTGCTGCTGCAGAGTTGGTGTCCAAGATTATCCAGGGATGAATAGGTTGAAGGCTCCAGATACACCTTAGTCACTGTATACATAAGCATTCCCTATTATAAACAGTGCACGTAAAATATCCATACAATCGCTCGAGAGTACAGCCCTCTGCAATTAAAAGAGGGCGGGACGCTTGTGACGATAGCATTGTACTTATCAGCCACTGGAGTCCACTAGCTTGGAGACTACGAAAGATACTGGAGAAGACTAAAAGAGCTAGCGCTAAGGTCTGTCTCCCCTTATCGCCCGTTGCATCTTAAAACTCCGACTTCCCCGCTTCTGATTAGACCCTGGCAATGCAACTTCTCCGTTTTCGTTGGACACACGACCATTCACGTTTCAATACCTGTTAGAACACCATCGCCTGTCTGAACATGCCAGATATTAAATTACGTGTAAAGACTGGCTGCGTCACATGTGAGCATTGAGAATTCAAGTATACGCATCTACTGACCGTCGATAGGCAGGCAACGCCGGGTCAAATGCGACGAAGCGAAGCCTTCATGTCGCAACTGCTCTCGCTTTGGCCGCAGCTGTACGTGGCCCAATATCTCTGATATGGCTGATAAAAGGCATCGCCGACGACGTCCAACTCCTCCTCCTTCTCCACCCGCCAACGAGAGCACCTCTCCATCCAAGTCTGGGGAGACCTCACATGACCTGGTCCCGATTCTGAATAACAGGTCCCTTATAACTATCACGCACCCAATCTGCGAAACGGAAATCGAGTTTGAGTTGATGTATCACTTTTGCAACTTCTACTTGAACTCTCTTACTCTACCAACAAAAGATAAGTCACACTTTTTCCAGTGCCAGTCAGACCTCATGAACATGATGTCACACAACAGAACCCTCAAATATGCTATACTAGCCAACTGTGCTTCAAACAAACACGCCCTAATTAAAAATGATCGGTATCGCTTCATAGCCTTGCGATACTATACAGAAGCTATGAGAGGATTGAATCAGGAGCTCATGGACTTCTGTCCATCCGATACCTATCGGCATTCGTGTTTATCAACAGTAGCGTCATTTCTATACGTGTACAATGTGCGAGATTAATCACCGAGAATGGTCACTGTGATGCTAGCTAACGTCATTCCCGCCCAGTTCTGGAGTCTTGACGTAACGTCAGACCCAAGGCCTCACGTCGTCGGGGCTGTGGAGCTGCTAAGCTTGAGGAACCCAGACAGTAGCTCATTGAGGACAGTCATTAAAAGCTACTATAGGGTCAATATTGAGAGCGTTTTGTATCAGGGCTTTTTGCTATCTATCAGGAGGCCATTTAGGCCTGACTTTCGACTGGACTCTGAATTCATCACTCATGCTGAAGACTTGCTTGAGTCATACCACAAGGCAAATCCATCTTCTACAAATCCAAGCATCATACTCGGAGTACCTACGTCCCTGTATGGACTTATACTACGGATAATTGACTCGTTCAATGTCCCTCAAAGTAATCTTTCCAATCACCTCAAGCGCTTGAAGGTTGAGCTACAATACTGGGAGCAGTTGCTATTCGATGACGAAAACAGCGAGAACGTTCAACATGGGGATTCACGCTTCAACGGCCTGATGATAATCGCAACTTCCCTCCTATTTGATCTAATCACCGAAGCCCTGACGTCAATCGACGATGCAATTTGTCTTACACCCTTGGCCGGAGATGGGGATGGGAAGCCCTGGAGATGGCAACTCGATTTAGCCATGAATGTTCTTCAGTGCCCCGAGGAACATCAAAAATGGAGTAGTTGTTACCTAGGAGCATGGCCATTGTTGATACTCGGGTATGGTGCCAGGACAATCGAAGAGATTGCTTTGGTGAAGGATATTTTGACCAAGATGCAACAGCGCATAGGATACGGCGAGGTTCAGAGAATAATCCAAGAGCTGGATGAGATCACAACATACAAGGTTCCAGTTAGTTAAATGTAACAGGAACCTCTTAGCTTTTGTTCGCCAGATTAGGAGGGTGTACGTTTAGTATAGGACGGTGACGTGGATCTCATTACAGCTTGAGCACTCATAAGACCTGTCATGGACTTGCGTATTCGTTTGTAAAGTGTATCTTGTATGTTGTATTGATCTATTATGCATAGGAGCTATGGCATAACCTGTATGAAGACACATAGTAGCGATATGGTCCAACACAAGCAAATTTTCTAGTTGCCTTCTTAGGTCACTGAAACTGCAAGAACTTAGTCAGTGATTAACACCTAAGCAGAATCGCTTGTGGTATCCTCTGCGGATGGCGGGGGCCCACCAGGGCCACCTCCAAAGTTAGGGTTGGTATGGCCACCATCCTCATATCTGAAGACTGCAGGGGTAACCTTCTCAGTGGCAGTGATGTTGATGCCATAGGCCAGCCAGCCGAAGACGCCCTCAGCAACAGTGTCACCAAGAAGGGTCCATTCAACTACCGGGTCGTAGTCCTGGTTGGCAGCCTGAGCCAGAATTCCGTCACGAGCGTTTGTGGTCTGGACCTGCGTGTTGGTGCTGTAAGGAGCAAGAGCTTCAACCTCGTCAATCAGGTCCTGGTCGAAGTAAGTCTGCCCAATATGGCTGCTGTAGATGTCGTTTCCGAGGGTCTTATTCTGGTACAGAGTGGCGTTTGCGTGAGCCAGAAGGTGGATATGCGTCGTACGGCCAACATAATGACCTGGGAAGAGGGTCTCAAACTGAGCGACACCATCTTCATCAGTTGGTTGGATACCTCGGCCAAAGGTCTTGTTGATGTTGGCCTTGTCGTCAAAGTTTCCATTTCCCTGATTATTCACGCCACCGTAAACACCAGTCGAGTTACAGTGCCAGATCTCGAGGTACAGCTCTGGCACGGGCTCGCAGGTAGTTACGTCGATGATTTGGTAGTCGAGAATAAGGTCAACGCCCTCCTGGTCCTCTTTCAGATCGCGTCGAACAGACTCGCCACTGACGTCTTGTGATTGTTAGCGCTCGTCAGTTTCAGAGCTGATCAACACTTACAGTATGGGCCGAGAGTGACCTCCGGGGTCAGCACGCATGAGTTTTGGCCTGCGAAAAGGATATCGGCCGAGGTGTTGGGTGTATATCCAAGGTCGGTCTTGTTGTGGTCCGTGTTAAGAACGTCCTCAAGATCGCGCTTCTTGATACCACCTGAGGCAAGTCATATTAGAAAGAGACGAGCTATGTAGTGAGTCACACTTACGCTTTCGGCGATGCTCCTCAATCAAGGCAGAACGACGCTTAATGTTACGGTCGGTGACACCTCTGGCCTTGAGTGTATCAGCACAATGACGGAGGGACAATCGCTCCGCACTGGCTTCGAAGGAGCGACGTTGCTCAAGCTCGTCGTGGTGGTCTTCACCTGGATGGGCCACGGCTACGGTAGCCAATGCCAAAGTAATTGAAGCAGAGAAACGCATGATGATGGAACAGAACAAAGACAGCGATGTGAATGGGGTCAACTGTTGGCATCATGAGCGAGGTATGTGAGAAATCCAGTTCCCTTTATGCATTTTCAGACCGACTATCCCACTTGACCTTCCAGTTCTCAGGGTCGCTTTACATCGTTGTCCCACCATCATCACAAATCACGTCTTTATCCCGTCCGTCTTGGCAATGTTACGTCGAAAAAGCTCCGTAATGCGAAAATGGCCGTACTTGGCAGGAGGATCCTTTTCACATGTCGATCTGCCTAAAGAGGTGTGATTGTTACAACGTGACGTTAATAAACACTCCTTCCTCATTCGCTGTGACATACGTAACCCACTGGTAGATCATCGGGATGTGGGCAAACATACTCGATAAGGTCCACAGACGGTTCGGGAACCGACTCGTTAGAGAAGGTCAAAACGCACAGCTGTATAGAGTATATAGACCCATATATCCGAGTTTCAAGATTCTGCCGGCGGAATCACAGCCGGGCGCCGCGGTTGAATTAGGTATATGGCAATTGAGTGAATTACAGACACGAGTTACTAGAATAGGAATGCTGTAAGAATTAAAATAGGTGCCGAAGTGAGAAAATTAGCTTTATGGTATTAAATAGAGGACATACAGTACATCTACTGCGTAAATTTAAGAGCTTAGCTTACTGAAATTAGGCTCTCGCTTAATGGCTTTAATTATTAAGCTTATGTTTGCCATTACATGAAGCCTAATTAAAACAAAGGTTTCACAGGTTATACTCCAACTTGCCTACTACAGGGACGCCAATTTAATACAGAAGCCACAATAGCATTGCCAACGATGTGTAACAGCAGTCGCGTAATTTACAACCTCTAAGTGGATAATTATTGTACTGATAGCTGTTTCTGTTTCCATTTTCGCTTGTCTACATGGGTTCTACAGGGATGGTGTGCACCATTCAATTTTGATCTATTTATCAGACCCTCTCCTCGGGGCAAGAAAACAACAGACCTTAATAAGGGGTGTCAAAATAAACTCAGTAAAAGTTATCCTAAGCTTAGGCTATATTGCCTAAATCTTTTTGTCCTTTTAAATCGAGGTCCCGGGTTTTCTTTCCTCCTCTAGCCTCTCAAGGAGGGGTAACCCATAACTGCATACAACGGAAACAGGGTTGTCGAATTGGCTTTATCTGTGTCCTCGGGGACTGTCCGTAAGATTACCCAGAATCAACGAAACCTCATCATCAACAACCTCTAGGATATGCTCGGACCAAATTCAGGTTTCCAACCGTTAGCCTTAGCATGGTCAGGCTTATACCAAGAACTGAATTCACTCATTAGTCATTAACCATCCACTTCTCAACTAGGGAAGTCAGAAAGGAAGCACTTACTTTCCAGCAACCTTTAGCTTAATAGTATCAGGCGTAATACCGAGACCCTTGCCAATAGTTTCACGCGCCTCTTTAGTAATCGGCCGGACATAATCATCGTTAATAAGGCCACGATTATATAAAGCCTTGGCAACAGCTTTGTATAAGTCCATCCAGCAGACACGGCTACTAGAGGCAAGGTAGAAGCTATTTTTACTGTAGTTAAGATCTTGTCCATTGAGGACTGCTTTAATAAGAATGGCATAGTTGATAGTATTACTAATACTATATACTGGCTATTTCTTAATGGAGTTTTAGTATAGCAATTATATAGTAGGATTATAACAAAACTTACATCAGACGGGTTTGTAATGATGTAGACGTGTTTGTAAGCTAGAGCGGCATTGACGATATTGACAGTCTGAATTAAGATAGGGTTGCCGAAATCTTTTTCTTTACTATCTATTTACAATTAGGGCGGGACTTTACTTCTATTCAAAGTGAAGCAGTATAGAGCTTACAGACAATACAAGGCGAGAAGGCATAAGTATTGACTCTAAACTCTAAACCAAGTTCGACAACGCGGCAATTAGTATCGAGGGACTAAAGAAACGATTAGTTGGTCCAAGATTCCGCAAATGCACTATGTGACAACTTGGTTACTTACAACTTTCATCTCTTTCATCGGGGTTTTTGCATTCTTCTGTAGTTCATATAACTCGGGGTCGGTATCGAGAGGTCGGTTGTTAGGTAGCCCCAAAAGTCTTGAGAACTGTTGAGTTCCTAAAGTATAGATAAAATGCGTGTCTAGTCCTGTCTGAGCCTTCAAAGCTGATAGCCCCTTGATGAATGATGTTTGGCTCTGCAAACTGTATGCATCGATTAGGAAGAAGACGGGATTGATTCTCTTGGATACAACCAGTTCTTGGACCGCATCCTCATCTTCAAGAGAAGCCTGGACCGGTTCAGCGTCGTAAAGCTTCTTCACGGTCTCAGCTTGTTCAGGTTTGCGAATGAGAGCATAGAGCTTTTCGTAACCCGAAATTTGCGCTGATTGCCATCGAGCAAGAAGTGTGCCACCGAGATAGCCAGACGCCCCAGTAATAAGGACATCAGCTTTTGTCATAGTGAGTAAGGTGAAGAGAGTGGTGCCTCTGGTAGTCGACAGGGATAACTACCTATGCACTGGACATTGACCTGCTTTTATCCTTTAGTGTACCATTTGCTTTTAATGCTGAATTGAGACTTAGGTGCTGGAAATAACGTTACCACGGTTCTGTAAGCAAAAGCGAATACTGGAGTCCCTTCGGTCCAACCCAGGAGGGCAGTATTGACGTTTCGGCGTGATAGTGACCAAGACCGAAAATCCTAAAGTCTAGATGGATCATTGCCCGATCGGAGAGGTAAGTAATGACACTTCGGCCTAGCAGTAATTCAACCCGAACATTACAAAGGCCATATGGAGAAGAGTCCCAATTTAATAGGATTGATAATGATACTTACTAATTAGCAACAGTAACTAAAGGCTATTTGCATTACGGATCTTGAAGACAGATTATTTAGCTCCCAATCACGCTCATTGATATCATGAACTGCCTGGTGTGCTGAGACGGATACGTCTCACAATTCGCGACTGTCCACGAGAATACGATACTACTTTGCTGGTGCACGTTTTGCAAGCTGGCCATTCGGCGTTGCATTTCAATTCATGTTTGCAATGGCGGTTGCACGCCTGAAAGACTGTCTAGATCTCTTAACTAGCTAGCTTTGTGCCTGTGACAAAGGCCATCGCATGATGATGAGTGAGTGGTCAGTCATTGAGGTTGTGAGTTTTAAAACGAGTCTAACTCAGGTCGGAATAACCTCAAAGGTGAAATAGGCACCAGTCTAGGCAGACGGCCTTTTTTTTTCGCCGACACGCTATTTAAATATGGGCCCTGCCGATACATACAGTTTCTGTAAACATTCCGCATCAATAGGCAGGGCCTTAAGAAGATCACTATGGTAGACTCTCCTACAATACACTCGACTTTCTCCGTCGTCTCGGGCGAGGTGTGTTTCGGCTCCTTGCACAACATTTGGTTCGGTTCCTCTGCTCCCTCTCAAGGTCTCCCCGCCGCTCCACCGCAACCAAGTGGCACAGTCATAGCTCACAGCATCAACTACAAGATTACCGCACAAAACGGGACCTGGAATGTCTTCAAACTTATTTCTTCTGAGACAAGCCATGCAGTAGCATTGTTCGTGGCTCATGCAGATGTCGATCCCAGGCAGGAAGTCGACAAGATCCTCCGCATATCTGGCTCACCTTATGAAGCAGATCACGGAAGCACGATGAACGACGATGCCACTTCTCAGGCTGGAGTTTTCGTGATTAATCGTTATGATTGGAGCTACTACGACAGACGGTGCTTTGATGAGATTGGTGAAGGCCAGGAAGAAGGCGATGATGATGCGCTGGCAAACTCGAACTCTCTTGGCCTTGTTGATCGCTCTGTTTCGCAAGAAATGGTTAAGCGATGGCAGGGTCAACGGCCAAGCCGACGAGACAGTGCAGAGCAAGGAATCTGGTTGTACATCCCCGATGGAGAATACATGTTCGGCCGCTTTGGATTCAATGATACGCACACCGCAGCAAGATCATTCCTGTTCTTCTCCGCATACACAGAATTCACAAAGGCAGGTTTCTTGGGCATTCCAGGGTCACTACGAGAACACATGACGCCCCAGGAGAGGTTTGAGCGCCAGCTGCGTGAAGGAGTTGACTTCTCGGGAGTGGACAAGGTGCAAGACATGGTCTCTAGTCAATACGTTTCCCCGCCGCCAGCAAATAAGCAGCTTGGCCCATACGATCGAAGCGACTATATTCTGAGAGAGCAGGACATTGAAGCCTTGCGAAGCTATCGTGGAGAACAAGACGGCGAAGAACCGACTATTTCTGGGTTCATCGATCAATGGAAGCAGCCACTATTCGATCTCGTGAACGAGATGGCCCTCAGTTATCTCGAACATTTCGTCCTTCCTCATCTTGGAAGTGAGAATGTTGCAGAAATGGGCAAGACGCTATTCCCTGATTACGAGAAGGATAGTCAGCCTCTCAGCCTAGACGTTGCCTCGTATCGTCACTTCACTCAGCCGGACCAAAGCCTGATTCCAGAGTTTGACATATTTTACGTGACCGTTCGTGTCCGAGAATTCCTCGAGTCTCACAGCCAGGCTAAGTCCAGGATCTTCAGAGACGTCGCTGTTCGAGGAATCTGTCGAGTGCTGGGCTATATGCTCACTGAGATATTCGAGTTGGCTAACAATGTGGCCTGTGATTGCGGACATGATAAAATTCTGCCATGCCATGTTCGTCAGGCTGTTTTATTAGATGAGGATATTCTTCGTTTAGTGAGTTTCACAAAGATCTTGTGGGAAGGTAACTTGTAAAAAGACACTGAATGTTGAATAGATGTAATTATTAAGGCTAAGAAAATTCTTATAAGTACTCTATTGCGACTTAAAAGCTCAAAACTACAAGAGGAGAGATAGTGGGAGGGCTTATCAGGTACATGACATGATTAACACAGATATGGTAAGGCGGCGGGGTAAAACATGGAATCGGCGGCGATTGGCTGAATCTTTTAGCATTTCAGCAACTGATTTCCCAACAACCAAGAATCATCAGTTGTTTTACGCTATTCAGGCCAGAACTAGACTATATTACCTGAAACTGTATATGAATTAAGTATTTCTGTCGATTTCTATCATGAAACTCATCATAGTTGGCGCTACAGGCTACATCGGCGCCGGGGTCCTTCGTCAAGCCCTCACATTCCCAGACATCACCAGTGTTATCGCTGTTACCCGCCTACCTCTCGAACAAACTGCCGCAAAGCTCCAAAATTTTATTGTCCCAGACTACGGTACATACTCAGCCGCAGCAAAGGAGGCTTTTGCCGGCGCAGGTGCATGTATCTGGACAGTGGGCGTGACGCCTCGCCGTGCATTTCGGATGGACCCTGAAGATGTGCGCAAGGTCTGTCAAGATTATACAATGGCTGGCCTTGAAGCCATGCGCTCCTCCGGCGTTTTACGGCCGTTCCGAGTAGCGTATCTCAGCGGTGTGGCGGTATCACGGGATGTTAACCAGAGTTTGTGGATTGCTCCCAAGTACAGACGGATACGGGTAAGATGTGCTCTATACAACTGCCAAACTGCATGTTTGAACTGCTTTATTTGCTTACTAATGTGTTTGAGCCTAGGCCACAGCAGAAAACCAAGTTGTCGCGTTCGCGAAGGATAGCGATGGCGCGGTAGAAGCGGTGATAGCTAAACCCGGTTCTATTCCTCCCAAAGGTGGGATTCTGGTCAATACTCAGACGGCTATATCCCGAGGTTTAGGTATTAGCACCGCCGAGGCCGTGGTTTTAGATGATCTGGCTATTGCTTTGATTGACCAGGTTGTTCATGGAATTGAAAAGGACCCGCTGTGGCCAGCAGACTTGAATCGCTTGGCGCAACAAGTTAAGGATAAGAAGGGCCTGAACTAAGGACTTTGACGGATAAGGGGATCGTATACGAAGTTCCCATAGAAAAGAGACTCATAGCTATTTGTACTTTATCTGGAGCTCCTCAGCTGCTTGGATTGCTCTTCTTGCCTGATCCGTATACTTCCTCTGGTTTGCTTGTTGCATACTAAATGTTTGCTGAAACTTATCTACCATGAATGGCTTCAAGACCGTCTTCTTCGCGGCAGTGTAGTCATATATGGCAGTATCGTCGATACATCGTGCTGCCAAGCGGCGGTATTGTTCTGATAGAATCCAAGCTTCCATCTTAAGTGATGTTGACTCATTGGTAGGAGCTTCGATCAGCTTGTACAATACAGTGATATGGTCTAGGAACTCAAGAGGCTATAGCACGCGATTAGTCAGTCTGCATGTCCCTGGAGCTAATGAGGTACTCATACAAATTTGTATTCCGTCGTGATGCTTTTGAGAATAAGACCAAGGCTGCGTGGTGTTACCAGATCGTCCCATTGAGCCTTGTGGTCCTGTGCTGCATCTTCACTGTGCTGCCGGATGAAATGCACCCGTCCAGTCTCAACATAGCGGTTATACATCACGTTGTTGACATGGCCTATGCTACGTCAGACTGATCAGATCTCCAAAGTGTGATAGAATGTTGTATTACTTACCCTGAGACTATTAGATTTAGTCCTACAATAAATCCAGGGGGGATTCACCTACCATGCTATCCTAAATAACGAGAATTATCAGGAATCATACACTTATCACTGGTAAGAAACTGCTTACCATGTCACCCCAAAGGAGCTGGTGGTTATCGAGGCCCCGCCATCTCTTATCGGTGAGAAATCCTTGCTGTCCTGCCAAGAGTTGCAGCCAATTTTGTTCATTTGACACCAATTGTCTCTTGGCTTCTTCAACACAGCTAGCTGGGTAGCTATCGCTGGTGAACCTCTTTAGCTGATCTTGCAGGTCAGCGAACCATCGAGAGGGAAACGAAGGAGGATCATTGTTCGATTGTGCCTGGTCAGATCGTAAACGAAGCTGAGAAATCGGAGCCTTCGATACAAGGGCAATTGGTCGCTTGAGAAGCTGCAGAGACATGATGCGAGTGCAGGGAACTTGGGTTGGGTGATGGAAATACAGAGTAGCGACAGTGGAAACGGGCTCGGCTGCCCAAAATAAAAGTTCCGATCGGTGGCCTCGGTATTCGGCGAAGATTCTCCGCGGCCCGGATGATTTAACCCTGCTTAAGCCGAGTCCAGATAAAACCGGCTAACCCGCAACCCGAACATTACCCTAAAGTTAAGAGAGAGGAGAAAATCCAGAATTTAATATAGTATAATAAATTAAGGCTATATTAAATTACAACTCTATTACTAACAAATTATTTTATACTAAATATACATTCTTAGGTAGTCTATACAGTAAAGATAGTATTCTTAGTAAAGAAAGACTTTATTACCTTAAGGTAAAGTAAAGGAATAATTACTATAGTAATTACAATTACGTTAGATCAAGCTCACGACGCAATAGCAAAGCTATAATATTAAGCTTTTAAGCACGGCTTTCTTTTAAATTACACAGAGGAAGCGCGTAATGATACGGAGTCTATACTACTCTAATCATAGGTAACTTGAGGTCTATGAGTTCGTTGAGCATGCCAAAGCGTAATCGTACTTATCAGTCACTTTCTCAATACTACTCGAGTGATATCACTTTGGTGTCTGGGATGTTTGACTGTGTCCGCCGATTTAGATGCTTATGTACCCACGCACAGAGCAACCATGGCGGGAACTAATCTGAGTCCTAAGTGCTATAGCAGGTCCAGCGATAATGGTATCATCCCTCTGTCTTCCTAGGCGCGTAGGACCCTGAACAAACGGACATAACCGCTTATGTAGTATTTCAGGCCTCGTATTTCATCCACAAACAGCTTGGCAGCGGCTTGGCGTGGGTCCGAGTGCATCGTTTAGCTTCGTTTGTGCTTAGCTTAGTGTCAGGTACCGGTAGCTCCACCAGATAGGGGAAAAGTGACAGGGCAGGGAACGAGAATTCCGTCCATACAGCCAGGGTTTCTCGGTCTAAACATAGCCACAGCTGAGATCGTGGCTACATGGTTCATTGAGGGAACCTTTTAAGCTTGAAACATAAAAGCTTTGCCTGGTCTTCTTTATTCTGCTAGCGTCAGACAGGACCATTCCTCTCTGCACTCGCTATCCGAGTCTTTCTTTCGTTTTTCTCTATTTCGACATTTGTTTCATTCAGACACTCGTTAATTGCTGAATCGTCATTCTTTTTCTTTTTGTGGTTCTCGATAATCTAATAATTACACCAACCGACTAATAATCTTTCGCTGACTTGACAACTACGACAAACATTCCCTCGATATCGACATCACCCTTCAAATCTCCTGACTGAACCAACATGGTTCAACTTACATTCGTGGCTCTAGCAGCCCTACTGATTACTCCATTCTCTTCTGCTGCTCTCACGCAGTGCCCATCGAAAGAAGCATCGTGGACATCCAAGACCGGCACTGAGTACACCATTTGCCGCAATACCGACTATCGATACGGTGGAAGCAGTCTCAAGGTCGCTCGTGACATCAAATCTACCAATGCCTGTGCCGAAATCTGCAGCAAGGACCCACGATGCGTCAAGGCTGTGTACGATAAGCGAAATCGCATCTGTCACGTCAAGGACAACGCCAACGAGGCCCAGATGAACTGGGCGTCAGACGCCAAGTTTGACACAATCCGAGTCAAGAACGTCAACGAGGGAGTCTTCATCTCTCGTTGCCCCAACCCAACCAACAACTACCGCTCCAAGGGCGGCAAGACTTTCAACGTCTGCCACAACAGCGACTACGTCGGCCCGACAGCTCGAATGACCAAGAACTGCGCCTCTCTGGCTGCGTGCGCTGATATTTGCTCTGGTATCAAGACATGTAAGAAAGCCGTTTACGACAAGCAGGAGAAGGTCTGCCACATCAAAGAGACCGAGCCCAAGGCGTCGCTCTTTTGGGTACAGAGCAAGCGATACAGCGTCGTTCACTCCCCAGTCGAGTCTAAGCCTGCATCACAAGGCAAATGGTCTGATCTCATCCGTCTCCCTGTCATTCCCGTTGCCGCCTATGTTGTTCCCCAATTCCCTCAATCGCAAAAGCTTCTTTTCTTCTCATCCTGGGGCGCTGACGCTTTCGGTGGTGCCTCTGGTCGTACCCAATTCGGAGTTCTTGACCTTCCTTCAGGTGCCGTCGGACAGCGCGAGGTCGCTGATACTCACCACGATATGTTCTGTCCTGGAATGAGCCAACTTGCTGACGGACGCATCCTGATCCAGGGTGGTTCCGATGCTGAGGCTGTGACGCTCTACAACCCCAAGACCAACGCATTCACTCGAGGACCCGACATGAAGATTCCTCGTGGCTATCAGACTTCTACCATCCTTTCTGATGGCAGAGTGTTCACTATTGGAGGGGCTTACTCAGGTCCCCGCGAGGGAAAGAACGGCGAAGTCTACGACCCCAAGGCCAACAATTGGACCATGCTGCCTGGCGCTGACGTCAAGCCCATGCTCACCAAGGATCGAGAGGGGATATGGCGAGAGGATAACCACGCTTGGCTCTTTGGTTGGAAAGATGGCAGCGTCTTCCAAGCCGGCCCCAGCAAGGAACAGCATTGGTACGGCACCAAGCAAAAGGGATCAATCGTCAAGTCTGGTAAGAGAGATAACGCTGATGCTATGTGCGGTATCTTTGTCATGTACGATGCCGTTGCTGGTAAGATTCTATCAGCTGGTGGTGCCCAGGACTACACCGCAAGCGATGCCAACAAGCGTGCTCATATCACCACCATTGGAGCGCCTTACAAGCCTGCTTCCGTCAAGCGTGTCGCTGACATGGCCTTCCCTCGTGGCTTCGGCAACGCTGTCGTTCTTCCCGATGGAACTGTTCTTGTGACTGGAGGCCAACGCAAGGCAATGGTATTCACCAACACGGACGGTATCCTGGTCCCTGAGCTCTACAACCCTGCCACCAACAAGTGGACCCAGCTTGCGCCTCACGCTGTTCCCCGCAACTACCACTCTGTCTCTATTCTGTTGCCTGATGCCACAGTGCTCATTGGTGGTGGTGGCCTCTGCTACGTTGCCAAGATTGGTGGTTCAACAGCTGGCTGCGACAAGACAGCTGACCACGCTGATGCAGAGATCTTCCAACCTCCTTATCTGTTCAACAAGGACGGCTCCACTGCTAAGCGCCCTATCATCCAGAAACTTGCCCAGAAGCCTGTGAAAGCGGGCAGCACTCTCAAGTTCAACGTCACCAACACTTCTGGCAAGGTCAAGATGTCTCTTGTTCGTATGGGAAGCGCTACACACTCCGTCAACAGCGACCAGAGGCGCGTCCCTCTCACCGACTTCCAAGTCAAGGGCAACCAGTATACTGTCAAGCTACCCAAGGACAATGGTATCCTTCTGCCTGGCTATTACTATCTCTTTGTCATGTCGCCCCAGGGCACTCCTAGCATGTCGAAGACAGTTCAGATTACTTTGTAATGAGCAAGCGGAATGTAGCATTCCCTTTTTAGAATAGAACCCTCCATGACTCTTAATGAGCTTTATTTTGCACTCATAGTAGATTATAAGTATCATAAAGAAGCTATAGCCTTTATCTATTTTATTTTTATGTCTTAGCTGTCACACCCATTTCAACGGAGTGAGTACCCCGCTCGTAAGAAAAGTAACATCCACTCTACCATTATGCTTATTTTGTAAGAAAGCATGATTCTATTCTAGGACTTGAAAACTTGCTTATATATACCGATTCTATTTGGAAGCCCACTTCTAGCTTAAACATAGGCATTTAAGTAAGTATGTGAGCCATGAGCCTTATAAGGTTGTGGCAAGCAAGGTATGGTATGTTAAGAGGTCTAGCCCAATTACAGTACAACCCCTGCCAGTTCGCCAACTGCAGCCCGTTGCCTTACAGCCTCCATTAAGATAAAAGCAACAGCCCCCGCCGCCCCAGGAATTATTTCATCGCCACCATCTCGTCAATCTCTCTACTCAAGCAATTCTATCATTGCCCTTCTCCGTGTGGTTTAGTCTTCTATCTTAATAACGTGAGTATCTATTTCCATCTCATCGGCTATCATCAAAATCCTAGCTCTTGACGAAATTGACTATTGCAGGCTATATCCCTTTCTTGGACTTTGTAGCATATTGACACAAAGCAAGTACAAAATGAGCAAGCCGGATATCATGCGCCCAGTAGAGGAGTTGTTCCTTGATATTTCAATCCATGAAGTACTGACACAGACAATGGTGACATTTGTCGAGCCATGGAAGACAATGTATATCGATTCGATTCGAGAGCAACGATACGGGGACGCAATTTGGGCTCGCTACTGCATCGATGGAGGGGTAGAAAACGGCGTTATCATTGGCCAAGGCCCAAATCCTGATATCACGATCCTTGATCAAATCAGGGAGGATGCAGTTGAAGCTAAGACGAATGAACCAGGGTTATGGGCAGAGGCTCTGGAGCTCTACCGAGCGACTAGTGGTGCAGACGGGCACCCAGAGGTCATCAAGATCATCTTTGATACTGACAGGATGGAGCCTCGAGACTGATAGTGTAGAGAAGAAGATAGAGAAGGGAAGAAGAGGCGGTGTGAGTGAGCAGGGAAGGCCAGATTACCCATTGGACTTTTTGAAGGGAATCATTGTATGTACAAGGGTCTGAACGACCCATAGTTTCATAGCATCAAATCCGAGGATGTGCCCTTGCCCAGTCGCAAAAGCCAGCGTTAAAGAGGAGCACATAACTTACAAAACATACCCAGAAGAACGATAACTCGGATGTGTCGGCATTTGAGGATTGCACGTGCCTAATTCAGCCAATCGGACGAAGTAATAAAGGCCTCTGATCGCGGCTAGTGCACAGAAATCATAACCAACACATTATGAGGACCAACAGAGTCTTGAAATTTTATGGCATTAATGTCAAGATGGCACGTTAAGTCTCGTATTGACCCTGCCAATGTGACTAAATACGGTCATAGATTGAACAATCCTGGATAAGATAAGGCCAATCGAAGCAGTACAGATAGCTCTAGATATTGAATGCTTAATCTTGACAAGAACCCGATGAAACAGGTAACCCATCATTCGCATAACATATCTCACTCTCCCTAACATGTTGACGCCAAGCCGCAATAATGATAGTGCTTTTATTTGTGTGCGTTTGATTATGATGCAAAAGACTTTCTGTTACGTTCTCTGCCTGATATACTTACCCTTGTTATTTAAGAGCCAACATCTCAATCCTGGCCGAAGGATTGCGGCAAAGCTCATGAGCAACTAACAACCAACAACATATCATCACATTCAGTACCATGAGCCCTTGTCGTGTGGCACAAGTGAGCCGAGAAGGAAAGTGTCTTGCTTTTTGGTCAAGAGCTGCCCCGGTATAAAAAGGTTGGAATGAACCAATTCATGGTTTTGTCCAAGTCGCCAAACAACCATCATCATCATCATCATTCAATTCAAACCTAAAGCTGCTTTCTCGAATTCTGACTTTAACTCTTCTACTGGGTGCACAGCATGCTGTTGCACAGACTAACTCCTCCCATCTGCCAGAACAGCTCTTTTTGGATATCCCCATCAACGATGTTCTTCAAAACACGTCCATATGGCCATTAATCGAGCCTTGGTCTAGCAGATACGTTGAAGCTATCCGGAGCAAGAGATATGGCGATGCGATATGGGCCAGATTCCACATGGAGGGAGGCGTCCAGGATGGTATCACCGAAGATAAAAATGACACCATCTTGGATATCGTCAAGGAAGATGCAGCCGGCTATAAGGTCAATGCTCCTGTTCAATACGCTGAAGCTATTGCCTTGTACGCCAGTGCTAGCAACGACTATACCCACTCAGAACTCACCAAGGCGATTGTGGACGCAACTCCGGACGAGAACCTTGCCAAACGTGCTACGTTCAAGATAAACTGCGACCGAGCCAACTATCTCGCGTTTCAATCGGATTGCCAGGAGCTCATGAGTAATATGCTGAAGAGCAAGATAAACATAGGAGACACAAGGCTTGCCGCTATTCATGGTGGTTGCAGATTGAGGGTTGGACCCTATCGTTCTGCTCCAGATGTCACGTATAATACAGCACACGCCGTGGCTATTCTGATTGAAGAGAAGTGCGAGAGGAGGATTGGATGTTGCAAGTTTGTGTCAGGTTCTTCGCCACAGAATGGGGGACACCGAAAGGTCTGTTTGAGCTCGAAGCGAACCGGATGTCGATGAACAGCTAAGGCTCATGCCTAAGGAACTGAGCCATATTGGATCAAGAACCTCCCGGACAATATTACTTGATGTTCAGGCTGTCAGAGGGGCTCATGTCAGTCGAAAAAGGTGTAGGTCAGTTTGGGAAATCTCTGAATTCTTTATTAAGGCTTCAGCGATAAGCACCCAGGTATATACTCTAGAGACTCTATCTTTAAAACAGATCATTATGATTCCACTACTTAATGTTATTTTGGCGAAGTGTACTTAAAGAATTCTAGGTGATGTAACTTAGAGAATCAGATGCTTCTGATGTTGCGCAGTGAGTACACGGTTACGCACTGTAACTCTCGATGCTTGCTGAGAAAGGAACATAAATTGAAGCTATTTGTGTAACTATGGTGTTGTAGATACCTGAGGCTTCTCAATCCCATATATGCGATAATACTCTTCGCTGATTGGGATCTGCTTTGCGCCAGCTGGGCGAGTGACATTCCGTCCCCATTCCTTTGGCACTGAGTGTTTATCCTGCCATTCGTATATCGCATCAAAATCTCTACACTGATGGTTGACAGCAAAGTCTGGAAATGGATTCGACTGAGTCTCAACCCAGTTGAAGGTGATGATGTCCAGATTTCCATTGCACATGAGGTTCTGCATCAATATGTCGGTGCAATGGCTCACATGAATCCAGTGCAAGTCGCTGAAAGGCTTTTTTGCCGTGCCATTGCGGCTATACTCAGCCCAAGCCAGATGCCGGAGAAGGTTGAGGCAGTGGATCTGATGGAACATGTCGATCTGGGCCATGTAGGCATTATCACCAAGACCATACTCTTCGGGGAACTTGACGAGGAGCTCTGGGTCTTTGCCCAGTCGACGAACCTCGGTCTCGGTGATGGGGAAAACACGGATGATCTCAAGATCTTCCCATGCTTCATCAACCTCGGGATCAGGCTTGAGGGAGTTGCGCCACTTGGAAGGGTTCTTTGCTTCGAATAAGCCACCCTCTGTCTCAATAGGTCTCATCTTGAAGTTGATGGAGTCCAGGACAGGTGCTGCGATAGAAGTTAGTCAAGGACTGACATCGAAGCGAAAGAGGAGAAGCTCACAGTAAAAAGAAATCTTGCGAATGTAATCCATCTCCGACTCTGAGTTGGACCTGAGGGACGCAGCGACGAAAAGACCGAGAGAAATCAGAAAGAGAAGAAGATTAAGAACCACCCAAGCACGCGTTCTCCAATTTTGTCGCTTGCTTGGTCGAGTCCATTCGATCTCATCACTCTCTCTTTCACTGCCCAGAAGACTCTCATCAGAGCCTCTGTCTTCTTTGAATGACATGACTTTGGCTATGTTCATAGAACCTGTCGGAGAGCAGACTGAGAGGCTTAGAAATAACCCAGGACTCTCAGTTTTGCAGAAGACTAATGCTATGAGAGATGAGCTGAAAATTGAGCAACGGGATTGCTTTATCACCGATGCCCTGTTGCATTTTGTTATCATCACCAAATCTGGGGGCCAAAACTAAACCACCTTCCGCAAGCAGAATATCAAAGGTACTTTTGGTGTAAGATGCCGATCAATCCGGCACAGCAATCCGAGACAGATGTCGGGTTTCCCAAGAGGATATCAAAGTGGGTACTTTTGGAGACAGATGCCGAGTTCCGGTAAGACGTCTTCCCTTGACGCGATGCCTTTGGACTCTGGCATCACCATCCTACACCAAAACAAGATATGTGGTGACGTATCGTTACGAGAACTTCTGTTGAGGTCCACCACTCAATGCATCTCGTTGGATATTCGAACCTTATCTACCCCGCAACGAAAAGACCTTCCGTTCCCAGTAGTGCCCGATTTGAACAAATATACGAGCTGTGCGAAAGAGTAGACGATAAAGTATTGTATTTAATACTGAAATCATCCCCTACAAGATCCAGCTCACGAAGAAACAAGTATCACAGTACAGCAGTTTCTAGCAAATCAAGCCACAATGAAGTTCTCTCAGATCCTCAGCACCGCTGCACTCTGCAGCTTTGCAATTGCAAGCCCTCTTCCCGGTACGTCAGATTATGCCTGGCAAGCAATACAAGTTAACCTTTAGGTTAGGCAATGAAATTGCTGAGAGAGAGGCAAATCCTATTTCGCCTCCTACTTATGCTAATAAGTACATCTTGGATGATGACCTTGATAAGCGAGAGGCAAATCCTATTTCGCCTCCTACTTATGGTAATAAGTACATCTTGGAAGATGATCTTGACAAGCGTGAGCCTCAGAGGAACACATATGGCAAGGCCTACACTTTGAAGATGAAGGACGACGGTTTCGAGAAGCGTGACCCTCAGGATGCATACAGGAAGTTCTATACCCTCAAGATGAAGGATGATGGATTCAAAAAGTGAGATCCCCAGAATGCATATGGCAGGGCTTACACCTTGAAGATGGAGGATGACGGCATCGAGGAGCGTGACGCCGAAAGTGAAGCTTAACTATGTATATCATAGAATAGCTTCTTTGAATAGTGAACACCCTCGTTAGGCCAGTAGCTCAGTATCAACCACCCAGTATAGTACGATCCAATGAATAAAGTATGTGGTGACTGCAAAGACCAATGATATAGTAAAGCAAAGCGCTGTTACTATGTCAGCCCCCCATTTTCCAGCAGTTTGGGCAGCGTCATATATGTGGATCGAAATGCCGACCAGCAAAAATACTATGCTGTTCCCTAGTAGCATAGTAGGGGCTTGCCAAGAGAACGATGTCAGACGCTTGGGCCGAGGCAATGGAGAAGTGCAACTGCCAGGATCTGATCCGAGAATTGCGCATAGTAATGCCTTGTCACGGTGTGGGCTGATTGAGATTTGAGCCATTATCAGGAACTGTTGTGTGGCAATCGAGGTGCCTAGAAGCGCATGGATAAGTGCGCAAAGCATGGCGATCTTTGCAGTACATGGAGGAACTGGGAACCAATTCCACGACATCAAGTTGCCGACGAGGGTAGCAACTAGAACACTCTAGATAATCAGAAAATACTTAGATTATGTGAGCTGATTGTTGGGGCGGATGACACATACAGATATGATTACTATTTCAAGCTCTCGTTGCTTGGTATGGAGGAAATGTTGAAAGACTTCGCTCCGATGTGACTGTGGCGCTTGGAGCAGGTTTTTGGCTGTGCATTCCCAGACTCCCCAAGGTGAGTAGCCCGTCTCGACGGTTTTGGTGGCCAACTTCGAAAGAGAGCGAATTGTGTCCCCAATATAGGCCATGCAAGACCGAAGAATGTTGTTTATCTCAGTCCACGACATTTTATTCTGTATGTGTGAAAATTGTTATTGTAATCTGATTCTATGAGTAGAGCCTGATTCAAAAGGTAAAGGTCGCACTGTCAGTCATTATGCCTGAGGCATCTGTGGAATCAGGCTGTTGTATTTAACAGCTTTTGAGGTCTGGGAACGCTGCATCGGTGATTGGATGGAAGCCCAATGGCGTGCCCTGTACAACTTTGGGCCGCAATTTGGCTGACGGATGGTTAATAAACGAGGGAGAGATGCTGTCTAGAGTATCCAACTAGGAAGAAGATCACAAGTCATCGGTCAAGTCAAACACAAACAAGATGGAGCCCCAGAAAATCATATGGCGACATATTACGATATTTACAGTGCCAGCTGGGACAGGTGTCCCCGTCTCCGGTCCTGTTTATCTCGGGCGTTACATCCCAACCTCATCAGTTCAGCATTGGGGGATATACGTCGAGACTGAAGAAGACGTTCAAACACGCCAAGGACTCTGTGTAGAGCTCGGACGGAGCTCAGACGGCGGGATCATTGTTCTTCATCGTACACGACAAAAGCGTGAAGAAACCGAGCCGCAAGGAGGCATCAAGTATGAGAAGACGGGGAAATTCACAAGCTGGGACAATGAATCAATTGTCCAATGTAGTAGGTCCTTGCCCATAGCCGAAAGAGGTTGCATAGATTTTAACATTACTAACTATTATCGCAGCCACTACTCTTTGTACACATGAGCTTTACGAAAGCTATAGCGTCTTCAACAGAAATTGTCAGACGTTTATTAACCTGTTGGTACAAAGGATCATGGCTGGAGAATCAACTTGGACTCCGCGCAGAACAACCTCACATGCATTCACGTCTGGCCCTTCATCCACCAAGGTTGCTAATATATGGGAGTCTGACACAGTGAAGTCACAGGCCTTGAGGCCTGAAAAGACCTATCAAGCCCCAGATTGGACTCTCAGCGCTACTAAGGCTCAGCCAGCCATCCAAGCGACTTCTTGGCCTGCGGTTACTGGCCCAATGGGACGTGAACCCGCCATGTCTGGCCTTTCGAACAAGGAGCCTGTGTCATTGGAGGAGCAGCGAAAATACGAGCATGAACTTTGTCGCACGTGGAAGATGGGATCCATACCCCGGGCTGAGCCAACAGACACTACCGACAGCTCCCATATTCCGACTGGGGTGAAACAGAAAGTCGAGGCACGTACCAAGTCCATGGAAGGGACTTATGACAACATGGCTGCTACAAGCCGCAGGTCCTACGCTTTGGGGACTAACCTCGATGGCTACCGCAACAACAAACACATCTCCCCGTCGAGGTTCGAGGAAAAGAAGCAACGTACTCGAGACACCACATCAGCGGCATTGCGTGAACGGCGAAATATATTGACAGCGCAAATCAGGGACTCGAAAACACCAAAGGTGACCCGCGAAGACCTGACCGATCAGGCTGCAATGTTTTCAATGGTGACCAATTTGGTAGAAACACTAAAGACTCCGCGATCCCCCTTTACTCTCAGACTTCTTCTCGATCAACTTGCTACAGACAAGGGAGGTCCTGTCTGGAAGGAAGTGCGGCAGAAACTCCGACCGGCACTTGAGGAGGAGATGAGAAAATGCAAGGAAGATGAGAAGGTGGCTTTGCAAAATGCTCTTCAAGTCCTATGATGGCTTTCATTCAAGTTGCTTTAAGTTTTGGTATCGTTTAGCTAAGGTACTACCAACCCGAGAACGGAACAACAGTATGTGCGTACTTTCCCATTGAGAAATGGATTTTGTATCGTGAGGTCAACCATACCCCATTCCATAATAGACTTGATCTTGAAGAGAAGATATTAGATACTGGAGACTTAGCTGTTTTGACTAGCTCGCGGAAGACTTGATTGTTGCCTCAACAGTTTCTGGCATTATGATCCAAGAATACTTGTTATTCTTTTCTCGGGGTTTGATAAGCTTGAACTGCAACCATCAGTGCCTGCTAGTGATGATATGATTTAAACTTACATTATATTTCATAACAAGAGCTACTACAAGCTTCTTGATTTCAAACATTGCAACATTCTGGCCAAGGCAAGTACGCGTACCAGCCCCAAACTAAATGATAATTAGATACTGAACGTATCTAAACAGAAACACACGGAACTCACACTTAATAAACTGGCCTCTAGCTTTCTTTTATACGCCAGATCACCCTCCAACCAGCGGCTTGGCCGCCACATGTCTGCGTCCTCACCCCAAGTTGGTCTGTAACGATTCGTGGTATATGGGTTCATACCTACCACTGTACCTTCTGGAAGGAAATGACCACAGACTGTCATGCCTCCTGGGGGAACAATCCGTTCTAGAGATGTGGCAAATGGGGGGTCGAGTCGAAGGGATTCGGTGATACAGGCATCCAGGAAAGGGAGGTTTTGTAGCTCGTTCCACTTTGGGACAGGCAGTGAGAAACCTGTGACGTCTCGTTGCTTGTTCTGTAGCTCATCCCGCACATTTTGCAATGCGTCAGGGTTTTCCACAAGAAAACAGACAACTGACCGAAGCATAGAGGCTGTCGAGTCAGATCCTCCCAGAATATTGGCCAAGGTCCATGTTGAAAGAAACCGAGGAGGTACCTCGTTGGATTCCTTCTCCTGGGCTTGTATGAAATAGCCAAGGAAATCGCTGTTGAGGTCAGGACCGGCGTCGACTTTATTGTGAAACTTCGTTGGGTTGTTTTTACGCTCTGCAATACGTTTCAACACGTACATCAGGAGACAAGAAACAGGTTCGGGCTTGATTGAGTTAAGTAGCCAATTCTTGTGCAAGAGCCAATCGAGCCACGGAACTTGCGTCATCTTCTCACAGCTCAGCCTCATTGAATCATGATTATGTTTATGCTCATGTGACTTACAGGTCCAATGGCAAGCATGGTGTTCTTGACATCAGAGATGATACCAATAGAGTCATTCCCATGCTCAATACATCCATACGCGCGAGAAAATGTCATTTGACCCATGGCATCGTAGGAAAAGAACTTGAACCATTGTGTCAAGTCACAGCTCGCACCTGTGGCCACGAACTGTTGGGCGAGTTGATTGAGAAACATGTTGATTGTCCTGTCGATTCTTTTCTCGAACGTTGATACGACATATGAAAGAGAAAAGTACATGGCGATGTGCTGCTTCATCCGTCGATTTTTCTCGTCGTTGTTTGCAGTGAAGACGGAGAGCAGCAGGCCATCAGGGGTCCATGGTCTAAAGGCACGATACATGTTGCTCTGTTTTGGTCAGATAATGGCACCTAAAGTGGTTTTGAGTGAAATCGGAACCACATGCCTTGTCAAATCCATTCCTCTTGTGAAAGATCATCTGGATGGCGTCTGGATCACAGACCGAAACCATATTAGGCCCGAAACGCACAACGGGGCCATATCGCTCGTGGGCTTTGGCATGATAGAGGTGTATGAAGCCAGACCGCACGCAAAAGAAGCGATGGAGATCAGTTAACTTTGCGATAAGAGGCCCGGGGATGTGGTACAGTCGGTAGTATTTAGAGAACAGATGATGAATCAGTATAGAAGTGATTCCGAGGGCCAGAACCAGCGCTGCCTGTTGCTTGTCTAGGAATTCCCAGCGCATTTTGCCTCTGTGATTTGGAAATAATTAGCGAGGATACGATCGCCAGACTTGTCTGCCTTTTTTCAGGTTGTAAAGAGACAAACATTCTACTAAATGACACGAGGATACACAAGCGGTTGGAATCGTTGACGTATGGCTTTTTCCTTTTTATCTTGTAGTACGGATAACATTTATTGTAGGACAGATATGGAGAGCCAGATCTGACCTAGGTAGCGGCTCAATACTTGCTTCTGGGGGATAACGATCCGTGTCTCTGTGGAGAATATGTATATATGCATAAACTGAAAGCCCATGTCCCTTTCGTAGCATATTCAAACTGGCGATATCACAGTCGAATGCCAGCAGCCCATGGTCAACCTGCTCCGAGCTCCTCTGAGACACTTGTAGCGGCCTCGTGATTGATGACGTTGATATTTCAGTGCGTATACACCTTTTGGTCGCGAGAAGGGGTGACTTGACTATTAGCGCGCCTGATGTGACCACGGCTGCAAGTCTCAGTTGTTGGCTCAGGCGTTGGCTCAGTTCCCGGGCAGCTAAGCGGCAGAAGCTATCGAAAGACTTTTTTTATTCTACTCAATCACACTCGATAACGCACATGAATGGAAGTCTGAAAATGCTCCTAACTAAAAGCGTCCTTTTGTCTTAGAAACCCCGCTCTGTTCTTTTGCACCGCACCTATAGAAAATTATGTATACTCCGTAGAGCTGTAAAGGTTCGAAGGAACTCCAGTTGGCGAAGCTTGGAGCAAAATGCCCAAGTTCAATGTATTGTAAACTCTGAGCTACAAAATGCAAAAGACGCATCTGGCTCACAGGGTAGGCCATATACAACAACGACAGACCGAATACCGGTAAAATAGAGACTCTAGTCAGAAAAACAATTGCCCTCCCCCACAGTAAATCCATTCGACAGCTTAAGACCTATAGGCAAGCCACGAATATACTTGCATGAGAATGCGTGTCCCGTCTTCTTGGACACTATCTCCCTGATGTCCATGTGCATATCGTACCTACTATCTGTTAGACAAAGAATTTGAAATGGAGCTATAGTCTTACGCATTCATTTCTTCAATGGTAAGTTTCCCCTGCTCACTCTTTACTTTATATATTGGATTCTCGACATTACTGGAGAATCCTAATTGGAAGTCAGTGCTCCTGTAGTGATAAGCTCTCCAGGACACGTTTGACTTACCGATTCGCTCGTTGATGTTCTCTGACGCCCTTGCAGCAGCTGCCTGGACTTTTGTTGCCCGCGGGAGACGTACTTTCTCATATGTTGAGAGTGCCTCAGACACATCCCCTTTGAAATATGTCTTGTTAAAGAGAATTCCAAGCGCAGCTGCATCTTCAATGGCCATACAAGCTGCCTGGCTTTGATGAGCGGCGTCGCCTATTATGGCAACATTTTTTGTATTGTATTGTGCTGCTGGCAGATGCTCCAACATTGCCCATATCATGGGCTTACCTAATAGCTTATCAAATGTCAGTCGAGGGTCATCGAAAAAAGAAGGCATGGCGATAGGATATACCTTGATAATCTCTTGGGGTATACCCTCAAAACTCTGAAAATCCTTTCTCATCTGTTCCAATGTAGTATTAAGCACATACAACTTCTCGTTCCAAGATTCTCTGTAGCACGCTGCAACCACGTTGACAACTTGGCCAGAGTTGATTGGATAGCTCATGACCATCCCTTCACTGCTGCACCATAAGTACGCGTCAGAGGCGTATTTACCCAAGGAGTGCCTGGCGATCTCCATGGGAATCAAACCGCGATAGGCGACGATCCCAGAAAACACTGGCGTTGCTTCAGGTGATGTGGCGCCAAGTAGGTACTTGCGCACGGTGCTATGAACACCATCGGCTCCAATCACACAGTCAGTCCTCGCTGCCGTCCCGTCTGCAAAGTGCAGCACGGTATATGCACCATGGTCAGAGATTCGTAGTAGTCTCTTTCCAAATTGTACCCTGTCTTTGGGGACAAGATTTATGAGTGCATCCAGGAACTTTGCCCGATGAACGGTTTGTTGTCCAGATTGGTTTTCTATGGATCCAAGCTCCAGACCATCTTCATGGCCTTGAGCTTGGCGTCGAAAGTTAAACCATGTCTTGTTGAACTCGGGTGAAGAGTTTCCAGTGGCGAAATGCCAGAATGCAGCTTCAGCCTCAGGAGATAGCAGTTGCAGAGCTCTTTGAGCATTGGGCCCAAGTGCCAGTCCAGCCCCAATTTCAGTGAACGTGGGCGAAGCTTCGAAGATGGTCAGCTCTAACTGAGGCTGTTCAAGGAGGCCGATGGCAAGGCAGATTCCGCTAATTCCACCGCCAACAATAGCGACCTTTAGTGGCTTGGGCGTGCTCATTGTAATAAAGATCAAGAATGCTTGTGTAGAGGCAGATGCTGCAAATGGTGTAGAGTTGCAGCTTGTAAGCTTCACATTAATATAGAGAACTGTTAGTACTCTGGGCAAATGCAACTAATGATTGACTTCTTATTAAGATAGAAACACGCCTGGGCGGGCTCATAAGTAACTGTTACATGAAAAAATGCCAGATTACTAGGTGAACTAATTCTCCCTATTCCAAAAGCCTCATTTGGACCCCATCGTAATCACTTCTGTTGGTCCACAAGTATAAATAACTGTGAGTTGGACAAGTTGTATCCCTGAAAAAGAGTCATACTAGATCCTAATTCATTATCCCTCTTTAGGCTCAGGTTTAAAGTCGCGAACACAAACCATGGAATTAACAGGCCTTTCCGAATGCACCCCCGACGGTCATGTTAGCATAGATGTCGAAAAGCCCTGCAACCCCGATGCAGTTCCTCAGCTCATCCATGACGTTGTCTCAGCTGCCGATGCCTTCACCGCCGGAAGCCTGAATGCTCGGCAAGAGCTGCTAGTCAAACTGAGGACTCTGACTTCAGCTGTTGAAACCCCTCGAGAGACAGTTCTGAGGCACTGTTGGACAATGGTATGTCTGTTATAGCTCAAACGATTCTTTTACTTATCCTTGAACTGTGAAAAGACCAGCTCTATCGGAGCTCTTGCCTTTGGCGTCGACAGCGGCTTGTGGAAAGCTATGGTTAAAAATGGCGACAGACCACAGACTGTCCAGGAATTGGCCAATGAAATTGGAGCAGACCCTGTTCTCCTCGGTAACTTGATCAGCCCCTTATCACATAGGTCTTGGTTCATCTAACGTACATTTACAAGCTCGTTTGCTGCGCCACTTAGGTGCTATGGGTTACATTGACGAAACTGGACCTGATGAGTATCAGCCCACCGTCTTCTCAAAATCATTGAGTATCCCTACGGTTGGCAACGGACTAATCGGACTGTGAGTTTGTCCACTGATGTCACCTACAACATGATTATGGCACTGACGATAATTGTAGGACCTGCACTACCGGTGCCGCCTCGCTCAAGTTCCACGAGTACTCTCGTAAGAGCGGATGGAGGAACCCCATTGACTCGAAGGATACTGCCTTGATGTATGCGTATAAAACAGATCAGGATATGTTTTCTTGGGTTCAGACTCAAGGCTACGGGTCGCACTTCAATGACCACATGGTCGGTTATCATCCAACACCGTGGATATCAACTGGCCGATATCCGATCGACCAGCGACTGATTGAAGGTGCCGAAACAGCCGCCAACGCACCTTTTTGGGTAGACATCGGCGGTTGTCTTGGTCAGGATCTCAGAGACTTGAAACATCATTACCCACATGTACCGGGGCAGTTAATCCTCCAAGACCTCCCTGCCATCATCAACCAGGTCAAGAAGATGCATCCAACTTTTTACGCTATGGAACATGACTTTTTCACAGAGCAGCCCGTCAAAGGTGAGAAGAGAATCCATCCAACAGGTGTACCTCTACAGCAACTGAGACAAGCCCAGGATCCCGTGCATACTACATGCACTCCGTCCTCCATGACTGGCCCGACGACGTATGCCAGATCATTCTCGGTCACATTACCCACGCTATGAAACAGGGTTATAGTAGGCTTCTCATCCACGAGCAAGTTGTCCCTACGACTAATGCGTCTTGGGAGACAACGGCGCGAGACATTATGATGATGACTATGTTCTGCTCACAGGAAAGAAGTGAATCCGATTGGCTGAAGTTGCTGGAGGAAAAGGCAGGTCTGAACGTTAGCAAGATTTGGAAGCTAGACCTACCGGATGAGTGTCTTATCGAGTGTGAACTGCCTTAGGCCAAGTTAAGTTAAAGGTTTTCCCCAAGTGCAGGGTACAGAAGCGGCACCTCATAGGGCTAGATATTGTTGTGCCGTGTCTCACTTATCTTTACTAAGCCTCGTTGTCTCAAATATAAACCAATTATAGGGTAACGTACTGTGCCATGTCTCATATAGCCCGTATCAGTGTGATTAGCCTTGTTTGATAACTTTCGTTACATTATGTGACGTCTGAATGCGCAATGCAACGTGTTTTTGTCTCGTGTCCCATGATACTTTTTAGTGTTCAGGTTTATTCCCTGGTAGTAAGAAGGGAGATCTGTTTCAAATTCCCTTTCATAATTAATACCGCCTTACTTTGCCCTGCTTGGACTAGTTGGTAGCGTAGACTCGAGGCGCGCTACTTAAGACAATTAGGCTATCAATGTGACTTCCTCAAACCTACACCTGCCAGTAAAATAATAACACGTATGCGCCAGATAACAATAGACTTAGCAATCATCCAGTTAAACAACAACGTCTAAGGCGCGTGACGTGAGTATCTGCTGTGGGTTTATTGACTAAAAATAACACTCTTATTAGATCAGTAAACAAGAATAAACAAGAACCTTGTTGCCTAAGGTCTTTTTGAAACAACTTACATTAATTTATAATTGCATAATAAGATAAATAGCTAGAAAACGAGACTATCTAATAATCCTAATACTAGCATAAATATTAAGGTAAAAATCTCTAATTAGAGAGGGAATACTCTTCCTTTCCAGCCCCATACTTGGCTCTTCTCTCAGGGCATGGTAATGTCTTTTACCTTGCCTCTGCACAACATGTCCTGCACAACAAAAATCCCTCGAGGGGATGTCATAGTTCCATTAAACTTCTATGAAGCTCCAGCCAATGGCTCCGAGCCTTACTTCGTCGTTAGCAGAGAAGACGGCATTGCACCAAAATTCAACTTTTCAGACAATAGCGTAGATGTCATTATATCTGATATCCGCGACTCTGAAAACACTTTCAGCCTAGACCGTGACGCATTCCAAATTGTAACAGATGCGTCCCCGCCATCTGAGGGAATAGACTTCACGGATGATGAGTCTATCAGGGTGAATTACTATCCAGAGGTCCAACAATTGATCTCGGAAAGACTGCCAGGTGATCTCCAGATCTTCATTTATGACCACACTGTGCGCCACCAAGTTGAGGGAGGAGCGCAGCATCGACCTTTGACTAGGGTCCATATCGATCACACGACCAACAATGCTATTCAACGTGTACGACAATTCTTTCCCACAGAGGCAGACCGCCTCCTGAAAGGCCGCTACCGGATTGTCAACGTGTGGCGACCATTAAACAAAAAGCCACTAGAGTCATATCCACTCGCCTTTGCATCCGCCTCGACATTCGATAACGCCGATGTGGTACCCATACAACATCGGTACATGGATGGAAGCTTAGTCAGAGAAGCAGGCCTCATAAAACACAGGTCTAGCCAAGCCTGGTACTACCTCAGCGGCATGACAGACCGCGAGAGAATACTACTCAAGTGCTTTGATAGCGATTCATTGGAAGGAGGCTCCGGAACTGCTTGTAAAACCCCACATACTGCATTTAGGGACCCGAGGACTCAAGAAAATGCTGAAGGGCGATTCAGTATTGAGGTACGCGGCATGGTATTTGGCGGATGAACTGTTTCCTTGTTATAAGTCGAATGAGCACTTTCCTTATCTAGTATTTCTTCAAATCGTATTTAATTTCCTCTTGTAAGAAAGGCTAACGTTCACTCGCCCTGGGACGGAATTGCTCGAAACGTGCTGCGGCCGTTTAACGTTAATTGTTGATGATGCCGGGATCGACTCCTGCAAGCTTGAACTTTGTGAGTATCATCAATGTTCCTTCATCACCATATTCGGCGACGAAATATACAAAAGTTCCAGCTTTGCCGGACCAGCGGCAGTTAACAGCAATGATCAATAGGCTATCCTGCACTTGGTGAGAATTAAAATGACATGCAACGGCCAACGGTTGCCTTCCAATTCCATTAGCCTTATGTGCATCTGCGACATATCTTATTGGAAGCTGAGGCGTCTTGACTGAATCGATGTACAGCGAAGGGATTGTATACTTGGGTTTTCAGAGCCGTCTTAGTGTTTGTGGAGGGACTCCATGATACAGTACCCCACACTTCCATGGCTCACGGCACCAGGAGTTCTATAAAGCCAAGGCTGAGGACAGATTGTATGTATTGGGTAGATATTCGTGAAGCTAAAAAAAATCCCTCAATATGGTGGTGAATCTTATCTGTTGTATGATGGCATATCTTTGGATGTTGGCTTAGTGAATTACCTGTTTCAAGATATTCCAAAGCTTACCTAACGAGTCAAGGGCTATTGGACTTTACATAATAACTTACTAACTTACTACTTAGATATCTGGAACGACAGGAAACTGGTCCTAAGGAGACTGCTATTATTACTAATATTACAAGGCTTTATATAGATACTAATAAAGTTAAACGTCCTAATAAGCTAAACCCTAACTACTATAATAAAATAATAAAATTAGTACAGAACCATACTAGAATTATAGATAAAAATAAATAATATTATTATATATATAGCTTTAGACATTAGATTTATATAGTAATATAGATTGCTAAGAGATTATATAAATAGGGTTATTATTAGGTGCCTGCAGTAATCTAGGGTATACTGCCTCTATTTACTATCTTTTTTAAAATACTCTAGGCCTTTAATGTATTTACTTTAAAGGATAAGTAAGGAAACTATATAGAAATTAACCTCAATCTAGTAATAGTATATACTAGTAGTACTATTATTATAGCTAAGCCCTTTTAGGTCTCTATTAAGGCCTAGTCTAAGCTAAGAGGGGAAATAATTCTAAGGGGATTTAAAGAGGCTTAAAAAATGCATTTTCTCGATTTAAGGTACCTAAAGTGTAAGAGAGCATCTTAACAGCCTCAGAGTATATAAGCGCATAAGGCAATTGAAAGCATTTAGCGGAGAATTCTCTAGTAGGTGGATCTTCCCACATGAAGGAAGACCTCCTTCCATGTCACTAAAACCTCCTTCCAACCTTTAAGAACATGTCATGGCTACGTAAATAACCATGTTTTCCTTTCCGTTTTTCATCTTCATCAATCCCGCGATACCCGAATGACATCGCGCGCAGTCCCACACTTCGAAATCATTGAGTCTTGTCCTTATAGCACGTTACCAGTCTCCTCAAGCGTTGCGCCAGTTCCTCTCTCCTCTCTAACTAATAGATTCTTTTCCTGTCGCGAAACCGCCGTTACGCAGACAACCGTCGAGCCCTGCCAACACGATGTCGAGATAACAGGGTATGATTCCACAACTTGCTCACGCGTGCCATTGCCGATGCAGATTGGACAGGAGTGACGTGGTCATGGCGAATTTTCAATAATTTGAGGAACGTCTTAGTAATATAGAAGAATGTAATAAAACTTAGGACTTTGACCCTAAGGGATAAAAACCCGTAGGGAAACTTACTATAATTTAGTATAGATTTAAAGGATCTTAGACTAAGCATTATTAGTACTTAGATATGTTACTTACAGTTAAGACTTGTTGCTAAGAGCTTATTTCGGTACATTGAGCTTAACTGTCTTCCTCTCTGCCGTAGACTCTTGGTTTTAAGCTCGGTATCATCAGTTAGAAAGTATATCTTTACTCTCTTTAGTACAAGAGTTTTTAGGTAATTAAGTTTAAACTCAACCACGCTTTAACTTTCAGCTTCTACTTATAAAGTGTCTTTAGCCCATGATTTCTGTGTTTTCTGCTTTTCTACATCTTTACCTTCCCACGACATTACCGCTTTATCATGGATTCTGAGCCCGATCCCAACCAATCCCGGAAAGCGGACTATGTCGTCCAGAGAACACGTCGACGCTTGATGGCCACGGATGCCAAGGAATATCATCGCCTTCTTGACAGGAATCCTGCTCTGGGGCTGCCCGGGCAATTTACCGACAGGGACCAGATACTCCACCAGCTGCGTGCACTCAAGGAAAAAGAGCACAGGGAGAACACTTCTGCACTCTTCGTTCGCGAGTACATGCGTTTCAAATTTTCAGCCAGCTCAAACAGTGTAGAGTGGTGACTTGATACAAACTACAATGACCGTCGACATTTTCTAGACTGTTATAACAAGTCTGTCGCGATGTATCTCTTTTATCCCGACGCAAGTCAGGCGGATAGATGCAATAACGGTGTATTGAGCGACTCGATGCTTGGCTTTACCGTCATTGGTTCAAGCCATATCAGTCCGATATAGAGTATGGCCGCTATATTGCTAAATCTATCTCATTTGGACACTACACTGCGTATATTGACCCAGCTCTCGTCGATATCTCAGAGTTCCACCACAGGATCGTCCAAAGTCTCTCGCCTGATGCCTTCAAGAGCATCACATCTCAAATGCTTCAGGAACTACCTATTTTACCTGTCCCGCCGCCATCTAGGCAGCCGCAAGAGGAGCCCTTCACAACATTGAGCAGGAGTCACAAGGTCCCGCCTCTGTTCAAGTCTCTCTTCATTGTCGTGCACCAAACGCAAGTGTCAAGGACGGAGCGCTTTACAGTTGAAGAAACCGATAATATCCCTGTCACTCTGGTACAAACTGGGTCTATGGAAGGTCTCAAGCATCCTATATCGTTCATAGCCTGCATCGCAACGGAGGGGTCCTCTCTGAGCATAACCCATCTGACAACTCCGTCTGCAGCGTGAGAACGAACCTCAAGTCAGCAATACGATTCGTTCTGGATCTGGAGAAGCGAGAAGAGGTATTCTGGGGAACAAAGCCGAGACCTCCTCTTGCTGACAGCTCTGTCGACGTTGAGAAAGAAGCCCGAGAACTTGGCTGGGATGACGCGACACATGGAAAGCTACCGCTGGATCAACCATCCTCGACCTGAACAAACAGGCGAAAATATTCAGACTGGACAGGACCAGGAGCTCTGCACCACCTTCGTCTGGTTCGCGTCATGATGCGCTTGAGGAGGTACTGTCCCGAAGACATGCTGGAAGATGATTGGTGGTGGTGGAAAATAGATGACGAGTCACCAGAGACTGGGATCATGGGCTTGGTCTACAAAGGCGCTTCTTTCTTTACTACGCCTAGGAAAGTTATCCCCTACATGCTTTTGATGGGGAATCTTATGGTTCTTTACGTATTGTATATATTGCTGGACGGCTAGATACCTGAAGGTTGCGATGCCTACGTCTATGGCAGTCATCGAATAAACCTTTATCTGCAATGGCAAGGCTGTCCATACGACCTCCTTGAAGTTCGTGAAGTTTAAAAATTACTAAGTTCTGTCTACTAATTTAAGCTCTTAGCCACAAGCCTTAACTATAAATAATATATCTAGTTAATAACTTAGATATTATACTATAATAAATAACTAATTACTATAGCTAAAGGCTAATATTAGGAAAACCTAAAAGATAACTCTTTAGCTGGCCTTGAAGGTATATAAGATGCTCTAATCCGTCGGCCAAGAAAGGTAAGTCAGTCACAAGGTTAGAAAATACACTTCGACTTTAACACAATGGGTTTAAAAATTACATTCACCACAGCAGTCTTACAACGAGAGTAGGCAATTGTGGTGCAAGAGATTGATACCTTATATGTTTCCAAGGGATGCATGAAAGAGGCTTGGAGACAACCAGGCAGGCCAGGCGAGGCGATGCAACAAAACTGAGGACCTCTATCCTAAGTGACAAACAGCCTGTAATGAACTTGGTCCATATCCTCTGAATTCATCCTCGATTATGCTAGGTAGATAAAGTAGTAAGAAGCTAGACTTGGAGCTAAAATGAACCAGGGCCTCGTATTGCGAACCAATCGGTAGGTGCCGAGACTCCTTTCTCTCGGGGTTTCGGGAATCTTCAAACAGCAATGTGGAGCACTACATCCTATCAACATGTGATAGGTCGTAGGCCCTCTCTGGACCGTGAGACTTGCGGTCGGTAGGTAAGAGGCCTCAATCGCGCCGCCGTGACATCAAGCTCCAAGACATCCCATGCTGGTGAGTCGGGATTCGGGGTCAACATTGATAAGATAGCGGGAGAATGGCCAATCAGAGGTTGATCGGTACGGTTTGGCCGTATTCGGCATGACGGACTGTCTTCACCTTTACATACAAACGCGTCACCATGTAAGTATGTTAATCAATAAAGAGGATAATAATTGCAGAGTATCGTGGCGCCGGGACTGACAGACGAGCTTGATTGCATGTGCAGAGACCGACTGGGAGTGTATGCATTAATCAGACCAGCTGATAAAAATGCAGGCTCCTGCTCTGTTGTCAGACTTGCTCACTGCAACGCCTTTTGCAATTCAACACGCATAGTATCTCAGTCAGAATAACCTTTCTTCAAATCCTTTTTAACCTAACACTACAACCGATTTCATAATGGTGAACTACTATCGATATGAGCCCTCACTAGCTGCCAACATCCTTTTCGTCGTCATTTTCGCCCTTTCGTCAGGAGTTCATCTCTTCCAGATCTTCAAAACGAGGACCTGGTTTTTCATACCATTCCTAGTCGGCTCGCTCTGTGAGTGTGCCTTGGATCGAGCGTTTCTATTGACTAGCTAACAGACTGAAGTTGAAACCATTGGATTTATTGGCCGTGCCATTGGCGCTGAGCAGGCACCGGACTATACTTTTGGGCCATATATTATGCAGAGCCTACTACTTCTTCTAGGACCAACGTGCTATGCTGCGTCAATCTACATGATCCTAGGTCGGCTGATCGGGATGTTGAAGGCAGAAAAGCATTCCTTGATCAGGCCCAATTGGTTGACCAAGTTATTTCTTCTTGGCGACATCATCTCAATTGCGCTTCAAGGCATCGGTGCGTCGAGACACTTCATATTGTATTTCCAGTTACGAAGGTGGTTTGGCTAACTATTTCTAGGTGGTGGAAAGCTCGCCGATGCCAACACCCCAGACGAAAGGAGGACAGGAGAGAATATCATCATCGCCGGATTGACAGTACAAATTTTGTTCTTTGGCTTGTTCTTCATTGTGACAGGTCTATTTCATTTCCAATTTCTCAAGGATCCTACACGTCGAATGTCCAGTTCTGGAACTAACTGGCAGAGGTCTTTGGTGTTGATCTACGTGGCAAGCGTGCTAATTCTCATTCGCTCTCTCTTTCCGTATGATCAAATATATTCAGGGACACGACGGAGAGCTCCAGTCCAAAGAAGTCTACCTTCTCGTCTTGGATGCTATCCCGATGACTATTGCAAGCATTATGTTTAATGTCTTTCACCCCTCGAAGTTCTTGAATGCAAGATCAAAGAATCTTACCGATTCAGAGGCCGATGAACCTCTGGGATATTGGCAAGGTCACTCGCTGGGAACGGTCGTGGGCAGAGAGCCAATCGCTGCTAGCAACCGTTAGGATAATGGGAAAATGATCTTGGGAAATTACAAAACTCTGGGAGACCAAGGTCGCATTCTTGCAATATCCTGGTACTGCACAGCCGCCGGTGCTAGTAGGATGCTTTTTAGTTATAACGCGTCAGCAGAGTTTGAAGTTAGGGGGGAGCTTGGACGCTCCACCACGCTGAGGGGCTATTAATTAAAACATAGTAAATAAGCAAATAACCTTTTTCTCTTTTACTTCTAATTCTGGCTGGCTGTGGATGAAAATGAAAAAAGTCATCTGCCAAACGATATCCACATTTGTTATTCAACCCTTGGAAACGTTTTGATTGATTTTATTTAGAGAACTGAGTTAGAAATGACTGAAGCCGACGAGACATCGAGAACATCCGCAACGTCGGTTCCTTTACGGCGTCGGACCCATCGGAAGTCGAGAATGGGCTGCAAGGCATGCAAAACAAGTCGAATTAAGGTAACGTTCCTTGAAGTCACTATCTGACCGATCTAAAGTGTGACGAGACGCGCCCAGTCTGCAAAAATTGCCATAGACGGGACGCGTTTTGCGAATACTTTGCCACGCTTCGGACAAGAGAAAGCTCGGGAAAATCGGTCGAGATCATTCCCAAGCAAAAGCAATCGTGCACTGAGTCCACGCCTATCACAAGCCCTAAGCCGACAGTTTAGACACGGATCAGTCTCACATTGTACGAGATCTTCGATACACGAACTTCATCACTTCCCGAACGCCTGTTCGAACTCCAGTTATTGCAGCACTTCATTGACATGACTAAAAAAAACAACCAAGACTCAAGCTATCTGGTCATTTTGGATGTTGAAGCAAGCCACCCAATCAATCAGTGTCATGGATGCAATTCTTGGTACCGCTGCCTCTCACCTTCAGAATTTGGGCAAATTTGAGACAAAACTTCTATTCATCTCACATAGATACATGGCTCGCGCGATAGAGGTACATAAGAGGGATTTGAACGGAGGCGTGAATGAGTCCAATACCGCCAGACTCTTCGCAACCTGCGCACTCATCTGCATGCATGCCAACTTGAGAGCATACTCTCTTGAGAGCGAAAGAAACCAAAGGCAACCTCACGACTGGTTCATATCATGCCGTAAGGTTTCAAGCCTCTTTGATGGGGTGTCACCGATCATCGAGAACCCCTCCATCATCCAAGAGCTCTCGAGTCTCTCCTGCATCATTCCCCATCAGATTGACATGAACCCTTTTAGCTTCTTACTCCACTGGAAGCCAGAATCAGGATCAATTCATCAACATGAAATCGAAATTTGCACCACGGCAGTGGCCCAGATCTCCTATATCTATGCTAATCTAGTAACTGAAAAGCCCTTGCGGTTCGCGGTTACGGTTTCGGATAGCTTTGTGGATCTTGTAGTGGCAAAGAACCCTCGGGCTTTGGCTATCTGTGGATACTTTTATATGTTAGTCAGACAGGGACGACAGATCTGGTGGATTGATGGTGCACCAGAACGTGAGTTTGATTTGGTGATGAGGTGTTTGCCAAAAGACTGGCGGCCAGTTATGGACTGGGCGGTTCGAGTCTTCCAGTGGAATGATCGCGTTGAAGAACCATAGACAGTCAGGTTAGAAATCGATTGATTGCAAAGTACAATAATTAGACAGGAGACAAGATCGAGATATGTCTTTTTTGTTTTCAAATTATAAACACCAACTAAGCTTGTTACTCCCTGGATGCTTGGGCATCGACTATTTTTCCATAAGTTGAGTAATGCAAAGTACGATCTCAAGGACGCTAAGGAGACATCTGTCAGAAGGATATATCACAGCGCGAGAAATACAACTTACGTCGATGCGCAGGCTAGTCCCAGGGCCGCTTGGAACAATATCTCTCTGGCTAATGGTGCGTCATTCGAACTGAGAGCACTACCGCCCGGCCACCAATCCCGGAACAAGCCGAAGCATATCAGGCAGATTACTGATCCAATAACAATAAAGACGTCTATAAGGATACGGAAGGATACATAGGCAGGTGGAAGGATTCTGATCAAAGGATAGACGAGTTCTATAAACGACCAGCAGAAGGTTGTGACAAACTAATTCGTTAGCATATACAAGGCTCTGCAGAACATGGCCATGGTGAGTCCACTTACAGCTGGTCCCAGTATTCCAATTGCAATAAAGTTTCTCGGGGCAGGGATTGACGAGACGACGATCCCAGCGACCGTGACTGCAAGGACAAGTGCTCGTAGTGCTAACACGAGTTTGGTGGGCCGCTGTGGCTTTCGTGCTTGCGAGGGTCTGCTGTATTGTTTGGCGTCCATGTTGATCGATTCGATATTCAATGCAAATTGCAATTTCTGTGCTTAATAATGAGGCGAGAGTGGAATTTATAGAAAACAGATGCCTTTTATATTGCGGAAGTGATAACAGGCTAATGTTGTCAAGAGGTCATAGCAGCAATCTCCCTTCTGCACCCAAGGAGTCCCCCAGTATTTAAAGAGCAATAGAAGTCACTAGAATCAGATCATGGCTTCTCATGATGACGTAGTGGAAAGTAATGCGCAAAGTAGGCAACCCGAAAATTATCAAGAAGCTACTTATTTGGCTCGCCTTTCAGAATTAGGTCTAGTTTGCGACACGGAATCTAGCCGAGGCTCGAGCGCAACAGCAATTCTATGCGGCAGAGAGACTGTGAGCTCGGGACCAGCCACTAGTAGACAAAGCTAACTTTAAAACTGATGCGAAAACCTGCTATAGGGCGCGGCTAGAGAATAAATTGAACGCTGGATCAGCAGCCCAATCTGTTGGCATGCTAGTCAATGCACTATTGAGCCAATCTGCCGAGGCAATATCAATGCACGTGAGCACACAGCAAGCGTCTCTCAAAAGCTAGGACTTGGGCAGAGACTGTGCCATCGCTGTACCGGCTGATCTGAGTTTACTGAGTTCATTACAACATAATAGTGGTAGATTAGGATGGATACGCAAGCGTCAACAGCTCAGCTCAGACTTGGGGCCTCATGGATCTGGTATGTCGACAGTGGAGGAACAGCACTGAGACTTTGTTTGTTTACTGGCAAGCAATCTGTCCGCCATGATTCGGCGTGAATGAAGTCTTGTTAGATACCTGAGCTTAATCTAGGGTATCCGCCCTGCACAATGTTATCTGACGTTCGGCGACTTTTACCAATACTGACTCATCAGCTGTGGCTACCGATACAAGTGGCACCTGTTCTGGTAGGGTCTACGTTGTAATTGCAAGAAATTGTAGGTTTGGAATGCGTGAGCATAGATACATTGCACTCATCTGAGACGTGAATGAGGTCCTGAAAGCCTCGAACTGCTTTAGCTCCTGGGTCATATTTGAAAGCTAGAACTGCTGGTCTAAAGCTATATGCGAAGAGTCTGGACTACCTCACTCCAGAGAGGGCCTTCTCAGAGATCCTGATACGGCATTTGTGGATAAGGTGATTTAAGAGCATTTGCCCTTGACATCGTTACGATCCCATTGGTAGTAAATGCCTTCATACCAATATCCCTTGCTAGCGTAATCCTTGCAGTGGTTCTCCCAGGTATCTCCATCAATGTCGCTGTGGCCTGAAGTGGTATAACACTGGTGCGATTAGTAAGTAATTCCGATAAAACAGTACCGATATCTTACTTTATGGTCATCCTGGTCGAATCCAACCGACTATGTAGAGGTTAGCATTTCAGTCATACTAGAGAAATTCCAGACAAGATTGAACATACGGTGACGAAGTTGCTACAGACATTGCTGGTCAGGCCGATATCGAGGTTCTGGACACCAGATCCCTTTCGGTAGCAGCAGCACCAGCCGTGACTTTCTCGAGGCTCACTGGACAATATTAGCTGTTGACTTCAACATTCCCAAGTGGTATACATACATGGCTACGAGCACAGCAGGGCTGAAGGCAAGGAGTTTTAAGAAAGTGTTAATGAGCATTGCGGCGGTTGAAGCTGAAGCTGAAGATAGAGAGTGTAAATGATACTGGATATTGAAGCGGATTGTAGTGGTGATTTCTTGAGGTAAGTGAGGGGATTCTTGGGCCTTTTATATCTGTAGTCAGGCCGTTCTGAATCTTCTCTTCGAGGGGCAGTAGACATGGTCGAGACTTTCACAACTATGCTTTTCAGTACACCGCCTTAACTTCATTTCTCTCTAGAACTCATTTTTAAGTTTAACTTCTGTCCAGGGTTGACAATCCTTTATATTACATTCGTTGACTCTGCTCATGTAATTTAGGATTTTTCCTTCTCTACTATTAGAAGCAGAAAAGTTAAACTTCTATCTAGTTAACTATTTGCAGTACTGCGTTATATGATCGGCCTCATTTTTCAGTCATTCAACCGCCGAGGCCTTTTTGCCAATGGAAAAAAAAGCTCATTAGAATCCTTCTTAAACCTTATATCTCGATTTCTGGTATCTAGACATAATTGTTGCTGCAATGTGACGTGGACTGGGCGCCTCACATTGGTCCTTTGGCTAGGCGGCGTAGTCTACTGCCGACAGATTATGTAGTATATGGTATGGAAAGGTATGATTGTGCCTAGAGTGCCTTCACAGTTATTTGGATCGGCTGTTGTTGACGGAGCAGCAATGGGAGCTTCGGATCTCGGTATTTTATCCTTGTGAAGTGGATCATTCAGTGTATCCGCTTAATATATCTTACTGAGATATCATCCGCTTTGCCTCAATCAGTCACTCCTCTTGCAGTAAATCAGTCTTGTATTATTGGTACTGCCTGTGTGGTCGATCTTAAACTACATAAGAACGGAGTCTTGTCTGTCTCTTGAGTTTTCATAGCTACTCGATGCGTCTATCTACATTTCATACAATAACCAAGAGAGGTACAATAGTATCGGTACGCCCCGAAAGACAGAGTCATGAGTAAGCGGCTGAATCAACTAGAGCCACTTGCTTGCGGCCTCTCTCTTGCAGAATTGGCAAGAATAAAAGTTCTAGAAGACGTAAAAGTCTTGGCCTAACGGCATTGAGTAGGTAGATGTGTTTGAGAGCTATGATATGGAGTAAATAGTTTTAAGAGAAAGTATAACATATTAAAAGCTTAAATTATGTGCCGGATTGTCTTCAAACATTGCTTTGTCGGGAAAGACTGAATTCCGCCCACATACCGAAGTTAAGATAGACGGTAACCGAGAAAGGTTTCAATAATTCTAATATATAACGTCAGCTGCATCTCACCCTTCGAGTTCAGATACATCAACAACCCAGACCTTCATTCATCGAAACTGCATCGATCATGGTGAGTACTCTTGTTCACGTCTTGGGACAATAGCTAACTTATAGAAGCTCGTCCGTCCCTCAACTGCCATCTTTCTCTGCCTGGCATGGCTCCATTCAATGGTCATGGCGTCGCATAACCCAGCTATACCACTGACTCTTCCCTGGAGGACTGTTTTCGGTCGTCCGTCAAACTTCGACTACCACTGGTCCTTTGACACTAGCGCCGTTCCTGAGGGCCCATTCTCCACCACCAGACGTGTCCAGAACGGAGTTGACATCCAAGTTTTCACCGCCAACCTAGACGCTAACCAGAATCAACGGGTGATTCACATTCACATGGAAGCTACCGCAGGATCTCACCAGGAGGTTGTCTGGCAGGTGTATCAAGGTGGACAGATTGTCACCCGCTACAATTCAGCTGGCCAACAGTCCAACAACGATATCTCTACCTCGACATCTACTGGAGACTTTGCCATGATCCCATATCAAGCTGGTCTGACGATCACGATTTATTGGCGCCTGGAACAAGAACTCTAGGGAGCCTCTGATACGCTCCTAAGAGCCTTTCTAGGATCCAAATGTCCGCGATGTGGCAGGAGAAGAACGACTTCGTATGAACGATAGTCGGGGGGGATGTTATGGCGAGTTACTGCACCTAAGTGGTTGCTTGAGTCTCTGGGAAAGGGGAAGGATAGTGAAGCTTGGATCTCATCTGGGTAGTGTAGCTCGGTAGCCGAGTGGCTTTCATTTCTTTAAGCTTTAGTTAGTATCATTTATTTATAACCCATACGCCTTGTATAACAAGCGTTGGGTATTTTTTACCAAAACAGTTAAGGAGAGTCCAATTAGCAACTGTTATCTTCCAGAGGTCCTTTAGTAGTCTGTTAACTGAATTTAGTTCTGCTTTATAATCTGGCCTAAAGCACTAATTAGCTAATCGCGCCAATCGTTCTCTGCCTTAGGTACTTAGGCAGTCTATCCACTTCGTGCCTCTATACTTAAATTTGCCGAATCAACTACCTATGCTCTTTTTGGAATCTTGGCCCGAGAACTATTCACCCCGCAACTTCCTTACCTTGATTCCATTTTCACTCATCTCCAACAATCCATCTGTTGGCGGGGCAGTCTTATCATGCAGCGACCTGAAATCCGTTCACGACAAGGTGCGTTTAAAACAGATACATAATTCACCTTTCTGTTTTACCATGGCCTTTAACTAGACTCACTTCGAGTTACACGATCTGGTAGCCCGGACCTCGTTCCCTTATCTTTCTCTCATTACTTATATTATCATCTACCTAATCGGCTCACCAGGCTGCTTGACTTGCAGAAAGCGTCATAGAAAATGTGATGAGAAGCGGCCTGTCTGTACGCTTTGTCAAAAGTCAGGCCGCACTTGCGACTACACGAGCGATTTTCGATGGGCGCCCGTCAACGACGTGTTTGTTATCTCTGACACTTCGTTCAACAGAGCTACCAAAAGAATTGATCAAGGTGGGAGAAGGAAAATAGCGCAAAGTCGGGGTCGACAACAGCGCATCCGTGCCCGAGTGCAACATGCACAGCAAAGCGATATCAGCCCTGAGGTCTTGAACCAACGCCAAATCGAAACAGGAGCCCTCAATCAAGGCCAGAGCCCAAACTCCTGCGCGGCGCTTTACGAAAACGACAGCCAACCTCGACCATCAGAAAGTGACCACCGAGGTAGGCTTCGTTCTAGACCCGTACCGAATTTAGATACGCCGCACACGTCCTTATCCTTTGTTGACTCTGCCACTACAAGCCATCAAATGCCTTCGCCACAGGATTACGAGGTCTCGACTGAAGATAACAACGACGTGAGCCTATGTTTCAACGACATTCCAGATGTGCAGTTCGACAGCAATTGGTTGAACGAATTTGTGATAGATCAGGATCTGTCGACATTATTCGCCCAACATAATGATCCAGGAGACGGCACAAGCGAGCCATTGGTGCCGGATCTGATGAATGTCGAGTGGATGTCCGTTCTAGGTAGCACCGAAGCATCGTCAGAAATTATTGAAAGCGAACATGAGACCAACAGACCGAGGTCTAGTGGCGGTCTAGCATTTGGTGCCACCAACACCTTTCATTTCAGCCAAGGACCGCTGGCACCAAGCCTCGCCATCTGTACCGAGGAAATCATGTTTAACTATTGTAGGTTCTCAGAACTCCATCGTATTCATACTGAAATTAACATCATCCCTCGTTAGTCATGACCGATGCTTCTCCTCGGATCCCAGCTCTTGATAGCCCTGGAAATCCATTTCGAGAGCTTTGCAGAGTTTCCATGTCATATTCACTGCTCTTACATACATTCTTGTATGTATCAGCTGCAAATATGTACAATTATTGCAGAGGCGACCTGCGAGTTATGGAAGATCGTCGGTCACAAGCTTTGAGATCGTTGCGGAGTATGGAACGATTTCTCCGGATTTTTGACACCACCGAAGAGTCGTCTTTATCCATAGAGAATCATGCCTTTTCAGTCCTATCACTGAGAGAAGTTACTCTTGCAGCATATCTCATCCACATCGCCTCGGAGGCTATGACTGGTGGCCTCACGACGGACACACATCTTCGGAGTGCCTTTAAACTGGTGGTTGAACTACGATACATCGACAAAATGCCTAAAGGTTTCTATTCTCGCTTCTTGGTGCAGCGATTTGCCATGATTGACGTCATGTTGTCTCTCTTGCGGCGCCGAAAACCCCTCGCACCCAAATCTTTCATCCTGTATCAGCAACATGAGGAAGCTGACGTACGTGGGCCATCCTTTCGCGAACTTACTGGCTGCCCTCAGCCTGTACTTTCTTTTTTGGCAAAGATATCGATATTGGCAACCAAGGTTGAGTTGGAAAACGACGTACGGCTCGCTGAAGCTTATCAACTCGAAACGAGTATGCGAGACTGGGGATCACGAAAGTACCCAATGCCGCTGAAAATAGCTTCTCGATCAAACAAACCCTTGTCTTTTCATGGGACGGCCTCGCAAGATGACTATCTTAGTACACTGAATGCATGCTTTTACTGGATGGCGCACCTTCTCCTTGCCCGGCGAGTATTCATGGATCCCACAGCGTCAAGTCGAGTTCAACTTTACCGAAAGCATCTTTTCTCTCTTATTGATAGACTCCCTCCTGGCTGCGGACCAGACTCGTAATTACCAATTCCATTCTACATGGCTGCGCGAGAGGCCATCGTGCCTTTGGACCGTGAGTGGGTGCGTCAAAAACACGCCGAGATGATAGCCATATATCCAGATCGCTCTAGGGAGCTTATGATGTCTTTGACAGAAGACATTTGGAGTATGAGTGATAGTGAATATCATGACCTGGTGCCCAAAGGGCCTTGGGATCTCCCTTGGATGGATGACGATATGAACATCCGAATGAAGGACTCCCAAGCAATGCATTTTATAATCTAGCAAGTAGTTATTTAACATGTAATTTAGCCCGGCGGACAGTATTTTAGGGCTACCTATAATTTCAGCGCGGGCTTTAAGTTGGTATCGGAATTATATAGCTTGGCCGCCTCAGGTATGTCTACTATATGAGGTAATTGTTGTTGAGAGAGATTGGAGGAAGAAAACACTTTCCTCATAGACTCATATTCATTCTTGGCTTGTTGATTCCTCCTCCATGGGCATATTTCCAATGGCCAACAGCACGCTCTCAAACCTATGCCATATATTGACTACAAATTGCCGCAGACTCTGGGTGGGGTACGGGAAAACAGGTTAAGCCCCAAATGGAAGTGCGTGTCGCATGCTAAAGATGGGCATGATTTGCTACCAACCCCCCATCTTCCACAAGCCAATCCGCGAGTAGAAGGGAACGGGATCGTTCCCGGCTGCTGCTCCGGTCTGCGAACCGGTTCCACAGCCTGTTCTTATCGCAGTAAAGATCTTGGAAAATAGCGTAAAACCCTAAGAGTGTGCTCAGATAATGTTTTGAGTCACTTTGAGTTCTCGAGTACGTAGATTGTTACCTTTCCCAACTTGGAAATGCGAGCCGTAATCATTGATGGATTCAACTGATAACTACATATACTCCAGCTACCCAGTAGTGATGGATAAATAGCTCCCATAAGGCTTGGGATGCCTCAACAGTGACAAGACGCAACTTAATACAAGTGACCAAGCTGACCCATGACAATTTACGCCATGGCTCCATCTAGAAACTAGCCCTCAGGTATCTACCAGTAAACTCAGCAGCACACCTGTGCTGTCTGAGAAGACTGCGCGCCTTGTAGACACGTGGTCCAAGCACATCAGGGGAGGGTTCCCGACCCTGCCAGTTGCTGTTGAATCAGCTAAGGATCATACCATCACCGACGTAGATGGTAAGGAATATATCGATTTCATTGGGCAATTTGCCGTCATGAACTTTGGCTATTCTCATCCCAAGATCGCCAAGGCAGCTGTGGACCAGATCTACAAGATGCCGCTAAGTGGGACGGGTCACATCAGCCCGTTGTACGTGGAATTCGCAGAGCGGCTCACTAATGTAAGTAACGACAGAATACCGGCAAATCTTTGATGAGATGGAAAATGCTGATCTATAATCAGAAATTCGGGTTCGATTCCATTGCGACTATGCTGAGTGGATCTGAGGCAGTCGAATCGGCTGTCAAGATCGCTCGCAAATGGGCTTATCTCAAGAAAGGCATACCCCAGGATCAGGCTCATATTCTCACGGTTGACCAATGCTATCACGGTCTGACACTATCCACCATGCCTATGGCCACAGTTTCCCAGAAACGTTTGTTCCGCTATCCGTAAACCATAATTCCCTGTGTTGAAACTCATTGAATGCAGATTTCGGACAACATCTTCCCAACGTGGGACCATATGCCCCTACAAGCGGCAAGCTTGTCCCCTTTGGAGACATAGATACTTTGAGAGAAGTATTTGAGGAGGATGGTGAGAGACTTGCTGCATTTTTCGTGGAGCCAGTCCAAGGATGGGCGGGGTTAGTTCCAAACCAACATTCACCAGATGGCCAACCACTGACTGTTTATTAGAACCGTTGTTCCTCCCAAGGGCTACTTGAAGGACGCACAAGACTTGTGCAGAAAGCATAACGTCCTCTTAGTTTGTGATGAGATTCAGGCTGGCTACGGGCGAACTGGAAAAGACCTTTCCTTTCACCACGAACCAGAACTTGAGCCCGATATGGTGACCCTTGGCAAAGGGATCGCGGGAGGTTAGTCAGGTTCCCATCGAATCTGCTCGGCATTATTATGGTTGACTAACTTGCCGTAGGATACTACCCCATGTCTGTAGTTATGGGCAAGAAGCATGTCATGGATCTGCTGAATAAAAGCGAAGTTCTTTCAACCTTCGGGGCCTCTCCTATTGCTCTCTCCGCTGCTCTTGCTACTCTAGATGTTCTAGAAGACGAGAAGATCTCGGAACGTTCTGAACGTCTTGGAATACTTCTGGAGAAGACAATCAAGGAGCTCAACCCCCCGCACGTTAAGGAGCTTCGGGGAATTGCGCTTTTCCAATCCTTGGTTCTTGATCAGAGTGTACCGGGCGTCACCCCTCGAAGAGTCCAGGCTCTTGCTGCCCATTACGGTGTGCTTGTCGGTATTGGTGCGGATCGGTTGAGATTTAGCCCACCTTTGACAATTACAGAGGACGATTTAGTTAAGGCTCTTCATATTATAGCTCAGTGCTTGGAGGAAGTCACGCGTTTGGGGGACTTTGCCGGAAGCGAGTTTCTCAATTAGGGATAATAATAGTCTTGTTAAAAATTATCTAGTTTCTTAATACAAAGTGTTATAATGCTATTTGTAATGTTACAGAACTGATCATATCCTTACGAGCTATGTTTACTCACCTGTCTGTAGTCTTGCTAGAATCTGGCTTATAAGGTAAGGTAATAAAGGGTATGACCTATACTGAATGGCTCTGGAATATCTTAAATAAATTATATTAGTTTATAAAGATTCTTATCTGAACCCTGTTATGTACATAAAACAGTCCTTTTCCATTAGATGTTGTAATACACTAGTAATATTGCGTGGCCTTGTCAACAGGAACAGATAGAAATTTGGCCGAGCTCACTGGATCTCGAGATATCCAGGTACACAATCGTCCTCAATCAACTGTATTCGAGTCCAAACTAAGTACAGAAAACACCCAAGTGCGGGACTCACTTCCAGTGCATCAGGCCATTTTTCGTCGCCTTTTAGAACTATCACACGACTGTCAAAGTCCCAGTCTTCTCAACAAGATATTCCGCCGCAGCGACATCTTTGCCACTCTCCTTCCCGTACCCAGACTGCTTAATACCTCCAAAAGGACTCTCGGCGGCAGAGCCATTTCCTGTATTCTATAGCATGTCAGTTTCTCTGGAACAATAATATTTAGTTGGACTGCTTGTACTTACCAACCCGATCATGCCTGCCTTTAGCTTCTCAAACAACCTCCACAAGCGGTCCGAATTTTTAGTAAACGCATAGCTTGCGAGACCCAGGCTGGTGTCATTAGCCCACTTGACAACCTGCTCTTCCGTGTCAAACTTAAAGAGACCGCAAACTGGACCAAACGTCTCTTCTTTGGCCATCTGCATATCCTGTGTCATTCCAGTGAGAACAACTGGCTCCATGAACTGGCTGCTCGCTCCCGAGGAAGATAACAGAAAAGGTCTTCCTGAACCTGTCCTGAGCTTGGCCCCGTTTGCAAGAGCATTTTGGACCTGTGATTCAGCTTTTTGAAGACCGACAATCGTAGTGACAGCCCCAAAGTTGTTGGAGGGATCAGCACCGTGACCTGTCTTGAATTTGCTGGTCTTCTCGGAGAAAGCAGTGGCGAATTTCTCGTAGATGCCAGCTTGAACATAAACTCGATTTGCCGTAATACATGCTTGGCCCGCATTCCTCCACTTCAACGCCATGATCTGGTCGATGGCTTGGTTGATATCAGCATCATCAAAGACAATAACAGGACAGTTTCCACCAAGCTCTAGTGTGCACTTTTTAAGCCCCTGAGCACAAAGACCAGCAACGATTTTGCCCACTCTAGTGCTGCCAGTGAAGGTCACCTTGGCGACTAATGGGTGAGTACATAAAGCCTCGGAAAGACCAGGAGTATTTTCCAAAGAGGTCGTCAGGACGTTGAGTGTCCCTGCTGGGAAACCAGCTCTGGTGGCTAGATCTGCTAGGGCTAAGCAAGACAGAGACGTTTCGGGTGATGGTTTGACAATCATAGAGCAGCCGGCAGCAAAGGCTGCGCTGGCCTTCCTCATAATCATGGCAACGGGAAAGTTCCATGGGACTAGCGCAACAGTCACGCCAATAGGTTGCTTGATCGTAAGCACTCTTCTTTCTGCATTGCTGGACGCCCCGATTGTGCCTTGGATTCTTTCAGCTTCGCCAGCAAACCACCAAGCGAATCCTAGAGAATAGTCAATTTCTCCCCGTGCTTCAGCTAGAGGCTTTCCAGTTTCGTAGGTAACAAGCTTTGCAAAGTCTTCTTTAGCGTCGCCAATTAAGCGATGCCACTCCAGGAGGAGCTGAGCTCTTTTACGTGCAGTAAAGCCTCTGTACTCCAGAAATCCCTTGTAAGAAGATTGAACTGCGTTGTTGACATCTTCAGCTGCATTGTCAGGGCAAGTAGCCCAAGCAATACCGCTGCCAGGATCAGTGATGACAAAGGTTTTGCTGGACGCTGCTTGAACCCATTCCACGTGGACGTATGATGCTTCATGGAGAAGATCCTGGTTAAATAGTTGGAAAGGTCGCTGCATCATGTTGTAACGTTGAATTGAAGGTCTGTGAAGATCAAGAATCATAGAAGGACCGAGATTCTTTGTGCAATGAGGCTTGTGGCTAGGAACTTAAATCACCGCAGAGAAGTAACTCAGACTGACGGTATAACTTGTGTTTATTGCTAAGTCAAATACCTCCTTGAAGAGGTTGAAACGGACATGCTTGTCATTTAGATCTTTAACACGTTCCACCGGCAAGCAGCCGGTTGTTTTGGCAAGTGCGAGTACATCATTGAAGTAAAGATGCGTTTCGCACTTCCTAAATAGGTATAGTTCACTAATACGAGTTTGCCGCACAGGGAAGTTAGTGACTCGACAATATATCACCGGACACTTTTTTCTTGATCATGTCCGGATTCTTTTATCAGTTGAACTTTCTATCTTCAGAAGAATACAAGAGTTCTCCCCAAAAATGTCTTGCCACCAGACTTGTCTAACAGGGTACCTCTTCACTAGCTGAAGATCCACCCGGCGCAGCAGGACAACCGCCGATGCAGCCACCACATCCACCATTAATAACCTTGGGGCACGCGCCGCAAGGAGGCGAACCGTCTGCATAGAAGCAGTTGTAGCATTTTGCGCTGGCCATGACGAACAGACCAAAGAAAAGACCGACAGCTGACAGCTTCATTGCTTATGTGGCTTGAGTCTGGCTGTGCTGTTAGTGCTAATCTAAGCTGAGTGATATCTATTCTTCATGAACCTACCTTGGAAAGATAATTTGAATGTGAGCTGATAGAATTTCGGGAGTACAAGAGACCGGGTTATAAAGTCTTGTTGAGTTGATGGAGAATCACAAAGGAAACTTGCCAGTAGATACGGATGGGCTTTTATAGGGAGTTCTTCTACCACTATGCTACGTGGGGATCAGTCACACGTATCGTCTTACTATAAGTCGGCCCACGTTATATGGAGATATAATTAGAATGTCTTGGCTCTTGTCCCTTGCGTTCCAATAAGTTTGCCAGTAACATGGTAGTCTTTGACATAACTCCACCTCAACTTTAATATGTGGACTGGCTATATGATCCAGTATTGTTCCTGTCTCGTATTGATACAGCGCTGGTAGCCATCTAATATACAGACGTACTTACCGACATTTCCTGATCTGAGATGATGACTCGTAAGTGTCTCCATAGATCGACAGTGCAATACGCGTCGTAGTATCGCAAGTGGCCCATTATGAGGCTGTCTGAACTTTAATCAAGGCAACCATGTCATTGGGATCCTTCAGTAAGGAGTTTGCATTGCAACTGCGGCGGGTTGATTATCTATTATGGCGGACATAGCAGTATCTAGTCGTCTCTGACTCGTGGTTTGGCTTAACTGCACCCCAAGCATAGAAGGTCAATGGTTCAGAGGTCTAAAGCTTGTTTCAGAGGCTAGTTCCGCACTCTCCGTAAGTGCCGGACCTGTAAAGGTAAATAGATAATTAATAAGAACAGTGCACGGTGCCGGGAATAACGGAGGATAAGCCGAATTGACTGCCACAGTGTCTTTATCGTAAGATTGTTCTATGTGAAACCATTGCCGAAATTTGCCCCTTCACCTGGAACTAAATGAATGCGCGATTTATTTTATAGTTCTAGTAGAAGGGTTATGTATCGGCGAGTACTACGGAGTACGAGAGCTCAAACTGTCGCTCTTTGCAGTGCGAATGCTTTGTGCTGACTGCAGCATCAACATCTCAACTGTCTGCCCGGCCACCACTACTTTAAATACCACCTTCCTTTCAATCTTGACTGGCCTTGTCAATTACAGGACTATTCATATACCTGCAGCCAACTGACTGCAAAAGACACCGAGGTCTTGTCTTCCAGGCATGATCCACATCCCGAAAGACAGGTATAGCCGGCACGGACGTTTGTTGATCTTGCCTTGATGTCGAATAGTCAAAGTGCATTGCCCTTGGCCCAGTGGAGCTCCAAGACCCATTCATGATTACTCTGCAGAAACTACCAGGGAACCAACCAGTGACCAAAGGAAATTGTACACACTGCCGATGGCGCTTGTCGCCAGGTAAGTATCAGCGATCATAGAATTTGCCCATACGCTTCAATAATCAGTTCTTAATACCGAGGAGGCCAAGATATTGTGGTCATTACATGAGGTGTCTAGACAACCGGCGATTCCGTTATATTCAATCCGCGATACAGGCTGTCGGTCAAAATTTAATCCTATTTTGTCGCTATCATACAATATAAACTGGGATGCGGCTCGCGTATGCATCGCTTTTGCTGATTTGAATATCCATTTTGTGAAAATCATGCAATTGTAGCCAGCACAACATGCGGAACATGAGTACACACCAAGCCTCATTGAGCTCTTTGTCCCCGAACTTTCCACCGTGCTTGGGGCGAGTTGCACTCATGTCATCTTCAGAGACAAAGGAATCTTGTCTTGCTCTCATGCGCTTGCTTAGCAGGCCCTGTTTGCTGAGATTCCGGACGACGTTTTGTCGAACGCGGTCGAAATACATTTGAATCAGAAGAGTCTCTTTGTCTTCGCCTGGCGCCGAATCAATATTGTGAATGGTGAGCGGTGTGTCATCAAAAGCTTTATCATTGTCATCGTTCTTTGTGTTATCGTCGGCTTCGTTCTTCTCGTGTAGAATACCCATGACTTCTTGGATATGCATACGCACAACTCTCTTAATCATGGATAACCCATGTTTTTTCATCCTACCAAAGTACTCATCACATAAATCGACTCCAGATCGGAGATTGTTGAGGTGGTTGACCAGGTTTGCACCATTGATTTCTTCGCCAAAGATATCGAGCGTTGATCCTTCTGTTCGTAGGAGCGGGAACTTTTCATCCGCTTCTGCCCACTTAATGATCTTACGTACTTGTTCGCTATCCTTCAAGGCTGTCTCATGTAGAGGCCGTAAGCAGTTGATGTATTCCGTCATCAGTGCTGAAAGAGAAAAGGAACTGGGATCCCAGTAGAAGACGGTCGGGTTTGGAAGCATACGGAAGACCGTGCCCTTGATATGAAGCATTTCTCCGACCATGCCAAGAATTTCGAATGGAACTGCTCAAGGTCAATATTCTCTTCCATCAACTCAATGGAGGGCAACTTACCCGCAAACAGGTGAGTGTGGCGTGCTTGGTCAGGCTTTCGGAAGTAATTGACTGTGTTGATATCACATCCAAGCACCACGAGCGTCTTTGCAATCTCAGCCAAACTTCCCAACTGAAGACTCTCAGCTCCCTTGGCCTCATCGGCATAGACCTTCTTCTCCTGGTTGAAGATCGTTGGGGCCATACCGAAGCATAGCTGCTTGACGTTGTAGTTGGGGATCACCCTGTTTTTCTCGAACCAGGTTGGCCCTTGCTTCTGAAAGTTGAAGGTGATACCAAGACCGTCCGTGTACGATCCATATAGAACAAACCCGTTGCCTTGACCGCGATACTGGTCGGTATTGAGATCAAACTTCCTCCAATGGATGCCTAGCATTCCTGCAATTTCTACGAGATGCGATATTGTGGTTGTGGCATAAGGCTTGGCAAAGTCCTTGGGCATGCTATCCCACGTACGTCTCTTTCTCTGCATGCAGACAACTAGCGAGTGATAAGCATGAGGCTCTTCTGTGTCAATTGGTGGGCGCGGACCAGCCGCCTTGACCCACTCAGCTGACTTTTTGCCCTGCCACTCGCGAGATTCCTTCTCCATTCTCACGATAGCCATGAGCAAGCCGTACCAGGTAGCTTTCTCATTATCTGCCGTGTGAATGATCCGCTGCGTGCTCTGCTTGTATTCGTTGTCGAATTCCTTGACAGTATCTGTGTACTTGAAGTTGTCATTTCCGCCATCGAGGCGAATGATCTTTTTGCTTTCGTCCTTGGCTAGAGCATCATCGCCCAGTGGCCCCCTGGTGTTGCTGGGCTTGGCGACGAAAATGACTGGAGCTTCGAACTGGACCTCGAAACGGAACTCGGACCAGATCATCCGGCGCCGCGCAAATTGTGCCCATTTCCCTATGACAGCTTCACTGCACGACGAGAAACCGGTCGCTGTGGCGAGATACTGCTGTAGCGCCTGGAGAATCGCAATGACAAAGGCCAGGACAGAGATGACCAGCGCAACCACAGCAATAATGAGCTCGGTATTGTCGTCACTGCTTCCGCCAGAGCTCGGGTCTGGTACAGCTGTTGAGGACATTTCAAGAGCTGCAGTATGTTTTTTGTGTCTTATTGAGATGGTCCGATTTGGGTACTTGTGAGGTCTCAAAGACTTGGTTTTTCTTGATGCCCAGCGTCGGTCCTCATAAAGTGATGGCTGGGGAATCTGACAGACGCGCCAAAAAGGGGCAACTTTGTCCAATTACAATGGGTTTTGTTGATGCACAGGGGTTGTGGTGGAGAGGTGCTAAATATAGACTGGCCTTGGGCGCTTAGCTTACCTAGGGTAGGAAACTCGAGGACCTCTTACGGTGAAACATAAGCGATGAAAAGTCTTGGACAAGTTTCTACCGAGTTGAAAGATTTTTCTATCATTTTATCTTGCTGTCTATTTCAAGGTTTCAAGTTATCCTGTTCCCGTCGGTGGTAAACTCGAGGATATTGCGTTGTCTTGGCTTAGATTCTCGCTTTCCTATTAATACAGGTACTTATATTTCGGGATTCCAGATAAAATATCACCCCCATTGACCTTTACATTAACAATTTCGCCGGGCATAATGTCCATGCAATTGTCTTCCAAGAAGATACCGGAAAGCTCTTCAAAGACTAAGCCCTTGGTAGGTTTGTTAGCTGTGAGTTGATACCCATCAGGCCTAACCTGAACCTCAACACCTCTGTCAGAGAAGTCTAGATACTTGAGAGGTTGAGGCCAATCAACGTCTTGGGAAACACAAATGTCGCCCTGTAGAACCCTGACAGATATGACATGTGGCTCATCCTTTGAATGGTCAATCTTTCCAGCAAGGATGTCAGTCGTACCATTCGGGATCAGAACCGTGTTGGCGTTCATGACTTTATCTCTGATATCCTTGCCAGTGCTGATCGAAATGAAGCGAATTTCAACAGTGACTGTTACCTCCTCCTGCTTACTATTCACAACCCAAACTTCAAATGGAGAAGTCTTTGCGGGCCTCGCATGAACGACACTCCAGTCGTGATGTTGACGTTGAACACCCGCGGCGATAGGCTTGAGGGCTCGACGAATGGAATAGTAAGCTGGCTTCTTAGTGAGGAAGTAGTCGACGATAGACCATGAGATGGCGGGCCAGCAATCGTTCATCTGCCAGACGAGGACACCACCGCATCGACGCTTATCGCCCCATTGGCGACGCCAGCTGCGGTACGCAAAAGTCATGGCTTCGCTCTGACAAAGCTGCGTCAAGTATATATGAGACTGACGAGGGGTCAGTAAGAAAGAACTCTGCTTCTGAAGCCGGAGGAAACATACCTCTAGATCTGGAAGAGGACGAAAGTTCTCCACGACATAAGTAGCGATTCGTCGTTCGTGGCCATCTGCCTTGTTATGAAAATCCATCATCTGGGACTGCGGAAAACGGTTGTACTCTTCGGTAATGCAGTGCTCGATCGTCGACAAGGCTGGGAAAGCCTCCATACCGAACTCGCTGTTGAACCTGCCACCCAGCCTGTCAAAGACCTGGTATTTTTCCTGTGTACCATGCCAAACTGTAGAGGTGTCAGTGAATAAGAAAAAGCAAGATGAAATTAGCCACTTACCGTTCCATTGGTGGAGATCTCCAGTAGTCTTGTCTGCAGTGTCTTTGCCTCCGGAGAACGGTGATCCAGGCCAGTATATCATCCCTGGAAACACCTCACTGACTACCTCTGGTAAGAGATACTCGTAGTAGTATCGAGCAGGAAAAGAAGACTTGAGCCAAGAACAAGGATCCTTGTCGTCTGGATTGTACTCGAGACCTGCTTGCTCTTGAACCTGGTAATCCTCGTTGTTGCCGGCGTATATGACGACAGAAGGGTGGTGATGCAGTCTACTGACGTTCTGCACTGCCTCCTCGCGGATCGATTCTATGAGTTCTGGCCCTACTGGATAGTTCCCGCAGCCAAACATGAAATCCTGCCACACCAGTATGCCCATCTCATCGCAGCAGTCATAGAAAGCATCGTCTTCGTATATGCCACCGCCCCAAACTCTGAATGCAATTGTGTGAGCAATTGCGTACCAAGAGTAAAGACACATCGATCACCACTCACCTCGTCATGATCTGGTTGCCTTCTATCATAAGCTTCAACCAGTCCCGGTACTTAGCAGCGGTGATTCGAGGTAGAAAATTGTCGGCAGGAATCCAGCACGAGCCACCGCAGAAGATGTCGATATTGTTAATTCTGAAAAAGAATGATTTTCCATGAGAGTCTTCTTCTTGAACAAGTTCACTTCTTCGGAAGCCAGTCTTCTTGGTCTTTCCATCAAGCTTCTGACCGTCTTTGACAATACTGACACTGACGGTGTACTGAGACTGATGACCGTATCCAGCGGGGTACCACAGCTTTGGCTGATCTGATCGATGGCTGTTAGCTTTTGGACCTTGGAAAAGGGCCTATGACTAGTACCTATGGCGAAAGGGATAACCAAACGGCCACTGGAAGACTTTTCTGCTTCCGTACTGTAAACAATATTATCTTGAAAGTGAACACAAACATTTGCCACGTCATACGGCCCCTCAATATCAACTTCCACTGTACCCTGGACCTTTTTGAGATCTGGAGACACACTGTACTTGAGGAGGAAATCATTGATGTGGGCAGATGAAACCTCAAGCCAGACTGGTTTCCATGGCCCGGCTGTGTTAAGCACTGGACCCCAGTCCCATCCCTGTGTGTTTCTTTAGCAAAAGGTCTTTCGCCTTCTATTCGCTGTACATACCCAGTGATATTGAGCTTTTCTCACAACCAAGCGCCCAGCCTCTCCATTGAAGAGCTCCCATCGATGATCAGGATATCGCTTTGTGATCTCTCTGGCCTTGAGTAGTGCACTGTCAAATTCGATGCTCAGCACGTTGGCCCCGTCGTTGGAAAGCTTGTTAGTTATATCCACACGGTGGCTGAGAAACATATTGTCGCTCTTGAGTATGATGATATCGTTGAGCTTGACTTGAGCAAAGGTATCAAGACCCTCGAAGATAAGATACACTGATCTACTGTTGACAGACGGTGAGTCAAAAGTAGTTTGGTAAGTCCAAGCCGTCTCTCCAACCCACTCAACCTCGAGCTCATTCATATCGAGAAATGGATCAGGGATGCTAAATAGCTCATCGATTAGCACTTGGGAAACCGTAGAACTCTGTATACTAACATTCCGTTATTAATCAAGTCAATGTGAGCAACCGTTGGCACTCTGGCTACAGGCTTCCAGGCATCGTGGCCATCTGTTGATTTCTTGAATGACCATCCCTTCTCAAGTAGCGTTCTTTGTGCAATTGGGGGCATCATGGTCAGAGAAGTAAAAATTACTGGCCTGCTTCGTTTGTCGATACAGACCAGTGCCAACGATGTATAAAAGATCTTCGGTATTCAAATTGTGACAATGAAATTGGATGCCGGGAGCGATGATACCTTTTAATGAACTTGCTTATGAACTGCTTATAATCCATGGCATGTTTGACTTTGGTTATGGACGCATCTGATCGGTGCTACCAATCTCCGTGCTAGTTTCCGAATTTCGACACGGGACTTGGGCATTTATCAGCCGCGGAACAAGCTCTTCCGTCTCCAATTCTGGCCTTGGGGGACAACTACAGAGTACACCAAGAGAGACTCCACTCTCGGAGTTCTAAAACAGGCTTAGATTATCCTAACTTTTGCCCCACAGACCTTTCCTCCCCGCTTTCGATTTCTGGCTAAATCCTTATTGCTCTGCCTCTATACAAATCATTCATTATCTGTGTTTGCAGCCTAAAGCTTAACCTTATAGGCCGCAGTTATCCCATAGATACAAATCACTATGAATATCACATATCGCCCTCTCTCTCGGAATCATATCCGGATCTTGGACGTCAGCTTTAATGGAGAACCTTCTGAGCCTATCTGCAACTTTAGGGTTGTCCCTCTAAAGAACCCTCCAGAATACACCGCTATTTCCTACTGCTGGGACAATTCAACAGACATAGCGAGGATTAAGTTTCACAATGGCAATTCCCTCCCTCTTAGCCAGACGTTGGTCGATCTTTTTAACTCCCTGAAGAAAAAGTCCTCAAAGTTCACTGTATGGATCGACGCCATCTGCATTAACCAGGAAGACACAACGGAGAAGGAATTTCAAGTTCCCCTCATGGGAAAGATTTATTCTCGCTCCACGGAAGTCTTAGTTTGGCTGGGCAACAGTGATGATATTACTAAGAATGCATTCCGTTACATGTCGCTCGAAGAAAAGGACGCTGGGACTAAGCCAGAACCTTTGGTCAGATCAAGCTCGTTTTATGATAGATTTCGGAGTTTATACCGTAAGGTCTCAGGAGCCTATCGGCACGAAACTGATGAATCTGGCCTAGAGAGCATGCTCCTTCTCCTTCAACGCCCGTGGTTTCAAAGAGTATGGGTTATTCAGGAGGTTGCTGCCGGGAGGAATGTCCAAGTGGTTTGTGGTGAGGACTATGTAGATCTGAACCTCTTTTCAGATGGCGTTTCTGCCATTTGGAACTCATTTATTGGCTTAGGTCGCTATCAAGATGATCATCCCGCCATCCTTGGATTCTGGTGTGTAACCAGAATGCTTGATATACGAAAAGCATACCAAAAGAGGGTTATTGAGGGAGAAAGTGGAATATGCTATGAGACTCTTCTTCAAGCGGCATATCATTGCCAGGCCACAAGGACCTGCGACAAAGTCTTTGCTTTCCACGGTATTGCAGATAACCGGCCAGTACCGACAGCGAATTACAGAATCACTGAAGAGCAAGTCTTCGTGGAAACAGCCGAAGCACTCCTTTGCAATGGAGACTCCCTTGATCTTCTAGCTCTTTCCTGGATGGGATATATGCGGCAAGATTCCAGTATACCGACTTGGGCCCCTGATCTTCGATGCCATGCCTACGATGAGCCACTTGTTCTTTGTGGTAGCGCAGGCTGGGATGCAGGCGGACGCTTGAGAACATCACCGAAGATCGATACTGAATCATCACGTCGGCTTCGACTCCACGTCAAGCCAGTCGACACAATAGACGTGATCTGCCCTCCGTTCGCTTCTTGGGTTGTAGGGCAGCAGCGAGCAGCAGTCAAATCTGTCTTGGCCCTAAGATCACGGCTAGCAGGCAACCTTTCCAGGGAAGCGTGGATGGACAGATTAGCTGAGTCTCTGATCATGGGTCTCGATATCGACGACAACCCACTAAGAGTCGATATGCCAGGATGGGACGAACACCGTCGGTACTTTAACGAGTGGCTCCAATGGGTACAATCGAGCTCGCGACAAAAGGGCCTTCACAGAATTGAGTCCAATAAGTACCACCGCATAATCAGGCCCCGTATTGACACAATGAAAGCATTCGCTACTAGCCGGGGTTTCTTCGGTATTGGTCCAGAACCTACCATGGAAGGAGATGTTGTGTGCACCGTCCCGGGCTGTCGAGTACCGCTCGTACTGCGACCTGACTCATTGACAGGTGTTGAAGCAATGACATCACCTTTGATGCAGACATGGACTCTTGTTAGCTGGTGTTATGTCGACGGGTTGATGTTTGGCGAGGCTATTGATCTAGATAATCCCATTGAAGAAATAATACTGCGATAACTATAGATACTACAATACGAAACTTCAAAGATGGGTGTAACTAAAGAAAAGACTTCTCTTCATACGTCATGTACCTCGCTCTATTTTACCATAGATGTACTCTCTTCTGTTTTTTATGCAACTTGAATATTTGAATACACGGTAGTGGGCAGATAATAATATCCTTTCCTTCTTTCTTGGTGCATTCCTCGACACGGATGATTACACTGGAGCGATCGAGGCAGACCAGTAACACGCTGCTCAACTATTACCAACAATTTTCTCTGGGCATTTCTCGGCGATTGCCTCGTTGACAAGATCTGACGTCTCTCGCTTTTTTGCTCCCCGTCCTGCTTACACCGTTGTCTGGGTGGGCATGACCGTTGCCTCGTCCGCATCCTATGTCGGTACTTACAGGGATGGATAGGCCATCTACTCCAGTACTACATGCCCAACGGAAAAGCGTATTCCCTTAGGTGTTATGCGAGTTACACTTTTAGACCCCTTGAATTTCCTAGATGTTACCTCGCTTGCTATATACGGTAATTTTAAGAGTCCAAGGTTGCTGCATGTTAGCTGACTGGTGAGACTCCATTACATCCTGCGTAAGGTCTAACTATACGGACGGAAGACACGGCACGTATACGTTGTTGCGAGCTTTTGTTCAATCCTTCGTGTTATCTCAGTCAGCATTAAATCCTGAAAAATAATATTAATTATTATTTAATATTTCAACAAAGGCTATATAAAACATACTTATTATTACCTAACCTATTAGCCTTTAATAGGAATAAGGTTATAGGTAGTTTAAAGAGGCTTTAGCCTTTAGTATATAAAGGTAAAGAATACTAATAAATATATATAAGTAAGATACTTATTACCCTTACTATTACTTAAAATCTTAGTTTTAGCTAAAAAGTTAATATTCTAATAACTAACTTTAAAAGTATATAAATAAGTATTACTACTCTTTTATAAAGATAATTAGGCTTAAAGTATATAAAGTATA
>NW_023502275.1:0-83652 GCF_013396075.1 Fusarium subglutinans
CGCTGTGACATGGCTCTCGCTAGGGTGCACCTTGCCAATGCCAGGCTTGACATTCATTGCTCAAGCCCTGAGCCCTGGCAAAAAGACGTTTTCGATTTGTTGCTAGGCTGGGTTTTAGCGTTGCCTCCCGTACAGCACAGGCACAAGGCGACGCCCCCAAACCCCTCCCTCCTCTTTTTCTTGGCTTGGCAACCCATCTCATCTTATCATCTATCGGGCGATCGTCGTTAATGAGGAACAAAACACACACCCTCGTCAGAAAGTCAGAAGCCAATCTCATGTCCCGGATGTTCCCATCCACCCATCTTTTGCCCTGATTACGCATGTCTACGGCCCGACGCCTCGACTTGTTTGCATCACGGTCAATTGCAGAGCATGTCATTAAGCGTCAACATACTCACCCACGACGCAGACCTGCGGCATGCGCTGCGTAGTAACAAGAGCAAGGGATGTCCAATTGCCCTCCATACTGCAATGGCACTTATGTTCTTCTGTTCGGCCAGGGTACGTACGCTCCCATACATCATCTTGTAACCGCAATACTTGGATACGCCCGCAACAAGCAGACCCGACATCCTCTTTTGGGTGTCAATAGGATTCTTTGCACCTGTGCCAAGTGAGTAGCTGATTATGGCTACCTATTGTTCTTCACATGGACCAAGTCCTAGCTCACAACGTCATGTCCTCAGCTTGCTCTATTTGGTTTGGCAGCATTGTTCTGTGCTCCCAAAACGACCAAAGCTCCTGAGGCTAGCCGTCGGCTTTGCCGTTACGTGAATAGTTAGAGCTTATTTGCCTTAACTTTGTGTTAAAGGCGCCAAAACGTGTTCAGCTATCGGCCGCCTCTCCACTAGGACAAACACTCGCCACAAAGTTCTATTATGGCTTCTAGCCTGTATTGAATGTTTCCTTCATATCAAAAACCCGAGTATAGAGGCTTTTATGGTATTTCCTCATACCACGCCTACTGCCATGTCAGCCCCCTTCTTGATACTTACCGTGAGAGCCGAACATATGGCCTACTCGGAGGAAAGCAAGACAGTCTCAAATCAACTAACTTGTGTAACTTGAAGGGAACTCTTACCAGTCACTTCATCTATATGCGTCGCCGATGGCTGCTTGCTCGCTGTAGCACGGGCTCCATGTTGGCCTGGAACGTGAGCCTACTGGCATGTCTCCCTCTACCAGTCACTGGCGATGGGGGCCCAGAATTACTGGCCTTTAGATCATTTCAAACATCTTTCTTCTTATGTCTTTGTGCATAGAGCATGGAGTTACAGTGACGGTATCGTTCTCCAGGGCCTGAAATTCAAGAAGCACCAACAGTACTCGGCAAAGACCCTTGAAAATTACATGGCAATTATTAATACCAAATGCCTGAGCAAGTTGATCTATTGTCTCTCTAACAAGTCTAGGCCTCTATAGATATGGGAGCCACATGGAACTGAGTCTGTCCACATATGTGACAAATATCCGGTTTCTTCTGACCAGGGGTTGATTCAAACCCTCGTTGGGAGCAGTATCTTTCTCTTAATCTTAGGCTTTAATACGAGAGAATCACGGTACTGAAATGAGACAACTTATGGATTCATGGGGCCTATGCTCTGAAAGTGTGGTCATGATTGGCATTTTCTCATCTCAAGATGCTATTCTTGAAGGGAAATTGGAGGACGAGACGCCACTTTTCGGAATTGGCGGCGCACAGGCAGAAGATGCTGCTGTTGCAAGAACTGTGGTCAAGAGAATAGACCTTTCAGAGCGGTTTGGGCGTGTGACTCCCGGCACTTGAAAGCGCCGTCTAACGGCTTGCCGAGTCTCGCGTTCTTTAGTGAAGCAAACTGCGTGGAACTGGGCTGGGCTGGGCTCAGAATTGCTCTGCTACAGGCTGGAAGGCTTATCCTAGCGCAGATCGATGGCGAGTTTCATGAGTGGGCAGGACGCAACTACTGGATGGGGCTTGGAGGGGGCGTGTTGTTGGTTGTTGGTTGTTGGTTGTGCCTCTGTTGGTTATGTTTTCTCAGAGTCAGAGCCAGAGCCAGAGCCAGAATCAGAAGAGAATGGCCGCCGGGGATCAAATTCGACGGGGTTCTTCCTCACAGGGTCCGCTGCAGCCCTGAAGAGTAAGTGGCTCGTCTTCCGTTCAGATACAGATACTGATACCGATAATGGTTTCGATCACCAGATGCCCTTGTTTCTCGTCTATGAATGCTCACTGTGCCGACTTGGCTCATCGGCCGCCGCCCTCACCATCCCTGCAATGGAATATCAATGGAGAATTCAAGATTGGAAAAGAATATCCGAAGGCGGCGCTGCTCAGTTTCTAGAATGTTGGCTGGAGTATTACCCGCATTGCTCGCTTCACATAGCCTGCTGAGAGTGCCTCGTCGAACTGAATTCGAAACGAACAACAATTAATGGCATCGTTAAGAGTAAGTATTCAACCAACTCTCGTCGTCTGGAAGGCGCTTAATCCAGGTATCTGGTTTGTCTTCTGCCGCGCACCAAGGCCCCCAGCCGTTTCCGTTTCATGCGGCCATGGATGGGTCTGCAGAACAGGCCAAATAGGGCATTGCCGGCCTGAAAATGCGGCCATATACTTTACTTGACGACGTAGGTCATATCATCTCTGCTGCGAGGCGTTATTCCAACTCTATAGTTGATGAATGGAATTGCCTGATTGCCGAGACTTTCTAAGCTTTGCGGAGAGACTCGATGTATTGCCCTGACGAGGCGTTTTCGGAACAATACAATGTTTCGAATCACGAAGGCGGACAAGGAATGCATTTGCCTTGGCTCTCTGAGGCATGGCCGTTACCGACTCCAAGGGTTTGTCACTCGTGGAATTCATCCTCAAGCCAGTGCCTATTCATTCGATATTAGCTACTATTGACTTGATGTCATCGACGCCCAAAACGGTCTCTTTTACATTCTTGAAACCCAATTGTACCTTGTAACCGTCAAGAGCACCACTGGAAACGCCACGGCAATTTCATCACGATGGATGAGGAATTCGGAAATAAAAACAAGGCAAACGGCTGTGGCGTAGATTGTTCTATTGTTCCTTGCTCTCTACCAGAAGCCGAATCAGGATCATCATCACGCAACCGACAATAGACTCGTCGACGCCGGGAAACGCCAAATTTGTCCCAAATTCTTGGCGAGGGCTCAGGGATTCTACAATGGCATTCACGGTCCTCAACCGTATCGCCACACTAGCTCGATGATTGGGCAGATGCCACTGATGGCTGTGAATCAATCTCCAAGAGCCAGGGTCCTTGGTTGATGAGCTGCATGCATTTTCGGCGATTGCCTCTCAAGGCTGACATCGGTGAGTCGAGTCATATGTCGGTTTAAAGTTAATTAAATTGATCTACAGGTACTGTTTGTTTGAAACATGGCAGCAGGCAGAGGCAGAAGTGCAGCTCCAGTTCCCATCCTCGTGCTTCGGCTTCAGAGAGTGAGTAATTGATCAAGGGGCACATAATGGTACGTGCCATTGAGAGCAGAACGACAGAATGCCCCGATCCCTGTCCTCGCTCGCCCTGAACCTGGACCTGGTTAGGTATTGCTGTCTGTCGCTTGTCAACGTCAATGTCACCGTAACTTCAATTAGACTCGGCTCACGGATCAAGTCCCCGCGTCTCCGTTTCCCTGCAACCTCGCCTTCGCCATGGTATCCATATACGCTATGGATGTGAATTGGCATGGGTCAGAGACGACTTCTAACTCGCTTAGCCAAATGCCTCGGTCTTTGGGGGCATGTATTTCTGCCTGGGAATATTCATGGGCTATCAGGTCTCTGTTCGAGTTTTGCCCAAGTTGCAAAAGTGCCTCCGAGCTTTGTCTCGATACGCAAGAACGGAAACTGTACAAACTGGTAGAAATCATGAGAACCAGTAAAGTCTTGGCTTTGCTGATCCCACTGTTCATCAAAAACACTTAACCTTAACTATGGGTCAAAACGAGTTAACTCTGAGGCACGATATGGTAAATTTGGAATGACGAGGTCATGTTCTAGGGATGTTTTGTAGAATCAATACCCTTTCACATTACACGGCTCGGGCAATAATATCCGCAACCCTTTGGAGTGCACAGGCAACTAGAATGATGATTACTGCTTGTCTTTATTGAACTCTAAACATCTCGTCATACTGCATAATTACACGTAGACTGTCTTTTACCACTTCCAACTTCCATTTTATTCCTCAACAAGCTCATCCCGACTGGAAACGCAGTAGTTGAGCAGATCCTCCCGGGCTCAGCAGTCTCAAAATTAATCACGATGCAAAGAGTACAAAACCCAAGACCAGAAAAGGAAAAGGAACCCGTGCGCAGACCTGGTGTCAGCAAAGAAGCAGACTCGCTTCAGTGGGGGAAAGAAAGAAAAAAAAAAAAAAAAAAAGGCCTTGCCGCTGGCTTATGATGCTCCGTTACAGTGCCGAAACTCACGCCAGTTTTATAAGGGAAAATTGCTCTCAAGACCATACATGTCTAATGCACCTCTCACTGATGGTACCAATTTTGTTGATCACGTTCCTAGGCGCCTTCCAAGGGAGGCACATATGAGTAGTTAAAGTCAAGTAGGCCGTCCAACATCCAGTGCTGGGGGTCGAAGAAGTCGTAGTTGCCCGCATCTCCGTAACTGACACCAGCCATCATACTATGAGCTGACGACACAGCCGAGAGTCCTGTGGCTCCCGGTGTCAGGGCGCCGTTCGAGGTGGGGTTGCTGTTGTGAGTGTTGTTGGTGCTGAGCAGACTCGAAGGCGGGAGAGTGTGAGACGGTACGAGGGTGCTGTCCATGTGTGTTGATGATGCTGAAGACTCATTAGCCGAATCTGGGTTTGTCGGTTGTTTGGCAGCTGTTGTCTGTATTAGCATTCTTGCAATATTTGCACAAGACAAATCAAGACATGCTCTACTCAGGGGCCTTCACCAAAACATAGGGGAGAAAGGGGATCACCTACAGTCTATAGTACCTCGCCCCGATGCCTGGAAGTCCTCCCTCCACCTCCAGACTGAATCGAATACAAGACTCATACTGTGACGACATCGAACCTTGAGCTGGAGGCTGTCGTCCATCTGGATCGGCGAGTTGTCGTTACTGTTGAAGTTATGTTGATTGTTTTCGAGTCGAGCGCCGTTCCACATCTGCACCATGAGTTCAGCCAAACGCCACTGAAGATCGTTGTGAACAACACTGGTAGCCCGGATAGCCCGGATCGTCTGGTGAAAGAGCGTTCGACCTCGCTGGAAGTCTATAGTCTTGGAAAAGAACGACCTCATGAGCTTGAGAAGGGCAAAGCCAGCGGCAACCATCATCTGTCCGATGTAGTTACTGCAGTGAAGAAGTAAGTGTCCGCCGACGCCGTCCCGAGGACTAGTGGCTTGATCGACTTCGAGTATTTCATCGAGAAACGCGGTAGTAGCGCGCCATAGGCCCATCAGATCATCCATATAGCCTGGGGTCTTGCTGGAATCGAAGAAACCGGCCAAGCGCATGTGAAGAGCCGCAGCCCGGAGATGCAAAGAGACAATGGGGCCCAGCCCTTGTGAAAGGATAGAAGCATTCAGCTCTGCGTAATCTCGACGGTAGACACGCATCAGCATTGCCCGGTGCTCATCTCCTGCGACGCCACGGGGATCGCTAGCGTTGCTATACATCTCCTTCGATACCTTGTCACAGAATCTCTCAATCTGTAGCCGCGCCTCTAAGTCTCGAGATAGTTGGAAAGCACTCTCCTCTCCAGCTCGTGAGGCCAAAGTCCAGTCATAGAGAGTTGATGCTGGCTGGCCGTAGCCAGTTCCAACAGACTGCGCAACAATGTTACAAACAGCCCATGTTGTCACACGGTCATTGAGTTGTTCCTTGTTCAACTCAACTGACACCCTAGAAAAGTCTTGGATATTATTGGGCCGGTGCAGACCTATTCCAGTAGCCGTTTTCATCATCACTCCACACAAAATGTGCGTAGGGTCGGACGAAGTCGTACTTGTGGGCAGCGGCCATGTGCACAGCAGACACATGGCCTTGACCACGTAGTAGTTGCTCGGGACTTCTCCAATCGTTGACCACAAGAAACGTGTCAGGGGTTTTGAGAGATTGTTGAGCAGATCGTTTGTGCTTGGTGGATTATATCGTCGAGCAGCGACAGATATAATGGACCAGAAGAGAAGGGGGTGTTGTTGGTAGAAGAGATCAGGTGCCTGTGAAGGGTTGAGGAAGGGTAGAAATTGGTGATAGAAACCCCAGAATTGCCCAAAAAGATTGTTGACATCTTCTTCCGTTAGCTTGACATTTTCTAGGTCGTGTGAATAGCGTGGCATGTTGTAGTTTCCGCCGCGCTTGAGATGAAGCAGGGAAGAGACAGCTTCGTCAGAACCCATTAAAGAAGGATTTCGGGTGTGAGTGTGAGTATAGGTGGGATTGCTCGCAGCAATGGGAGAGTCCATATCGTCATCGGCTTCAGGAGTGAAGCCTTGAGACTTTGCGTTAGCAAGACTGCGACGCAGTCGATCGATCTCCTTCTCCATCTCGGCGTGCTTGGATCTTTTGCCGACTCTCTTGAAGTTTGATTCGATTTTGCACTCTAGTTTCAGGCGATTGCACCGAGAGCAACTTTGGAAAGGGTCTTGCACCACGTCGCATCGGAGCTATTGGAAAATTCTGTTTAGTACAATGGTATTTAGAGTATCTATTCTCGGAGGTTGACTCACCTTTTGCTGCCGACACTCATTGCAAGCCCTTTTGACGCCAGGCTGGCGCTTCTTCTCCTGCTCAGCATCGTGATCATCAAGACCACTGCCTGGGCTACTTTCAATGCCAATCATGCTGCTCCTCTTGCGCTTGTTGGTGCCATTGCTGTTCCCATGGCCATGACCATGACGGGAGCTGACAGGACTCGTAGGACTCATCGAGGCCGCCCCACCAGCCATCATGGAACCGTCCATAGGGACGATGCCCTGAGCCGGAGGCCCGGAGGAAGAACGCGACGGGATGAAGCGAGGATGGACCGGCGCCGAGACGGAGACGGAGACGGAGACGGAGACGGGCACGGGCACGGGCGATCAAAGAGTCGGAGGCTTCGAAAAGCAAATACCCGGAGTTGGTTGACCGGCCGGTGCCGGTGTCGGTGTTTGGAGTTTGATATGGATATTTCGGGTCGCGGCGCTGAGTGGGCGCGTCGTGTGTTGGCAAAGACAATGCGCGTGAGCAAAGGCCGACTACGGAGGAGAGGGGTTTGTTTGTTAGGGAGAAGATTGCTTTTCGCTGGTTTCAAGGTGCGAAAAAAGGCGACTCGAATGTGAGTGGCTAATTGGTCTGGCCAATTACCAACTTTTCTCACCGTCCTTCCGTGAAAAGAGTAAGGTACCAGTAATTCGCTTGACAATCTTAACTGGGAAGGTGCACCAAGGTATAGAAACGGTACTCTTTCACCCTTGTTGCCTCATGCAACGACTTCTGAGCGACCTGACAAACTGGAGACGAGCGAGGCACGCCTAGAAAATTATCCCCAGCGGCGGGGATTGAAGTTTCTGATTGGCGGGTCGCCCAGAAATCCACGTGACGTATGTATTACTCAGCCAAGGCGCAGGTAAAGCGTGATCATGATATGGGGAACTCAAAGATGTGACATGACAATTGGATATACTCAAGTGAGTTCCAGAAATAACAATATTCTGCATGAATACATGAACTCAGTTTATTTCGTAAAAGCGTTTGGATGGCGATGCAAGACTTTGACGCTGAGTACTATGTAATGTGACCATCTCGTATTTATGAGTTACACGATCTCATCACATGATGCTGACAAGAGTGTAACCAAAAGAAAAAGGAAAAAGAGACAAGAGGGATCTATATCTCGGCACTCTCTGATGTTCTCGTGTTATAGATTCACTGTTTTAGTCTTTCGGACGGTGGTAAAGTCGAGAAGAGTGTGACTATGTGCTGAGCAGTGCCTATATTATAGTATCGTTGAATCTAAACCAGTCTCAGCCCCAACATTCGACAAAATCCAGATTAAATATTCAACTTCTTCTGGGGATGAAGCCACTGCAAACTATCATCCCTCACTATACCAGTGATTTAAGATCTCGTACTATGGCAATAATACCTTGCTCCGTCCATCAAATCGAATGAAAGGGTATGAGCTGCTCAGCCAATCAGGCTCAACCATTATAAACTGACTTTGTACTCTGTACTCTGAGCGTATCCCTCCCTGCATTACTTGCTCCAGGTAATCAATCATCTTTGCCTTTTGCATCAAAACCACTTCTCTTTCTCCTCATACATTATTCTGCATCAACAGCCATAATCAACCTCCCTCAAACACTTCATCATGTCTGAATCGGACAAGGCTCGTCAATCAGTCAAGCGTCAGCTCAAACCCGCTCCCCAACGCCCTGGCCAAGACGTGCATTGTCCACGATTCAAATCAGAGGTCCACTTTGTGATTCCAGGATCGATGCCAGCAATCGGTGAGTTGATCAAGGCAATTAATGGTGTCACTGTTGGTGTTGATGAGACACGGTTCTGACGCTTCGCGTGTGTAGAAACTCTTCGCATTCGAACAACGGATGTTTCTCAGCCTTTCCTGGACCCAAATTCGATGCAACAGTCGTGATATCTTTTGATACAGGAGATACGTAATGTACGTTGTTCAAACTTGGCTGATACATAATTAATACCCTCTTATTATTACAAATCTGAAAAGCGTACATACATATGTTTCCTAGCTCGACCCTACATTTCCGTTTCGGGCCGCTCAAGTCATGGACCCTGGCCTGGCCTGGCCTGACCTGATGGACATCAAAAGCGAGCAATATTTCAAAGCGAAGCGGGAAATATCCGTTAACTAGTGATCGGCTCTTCTTGTTCCTTTCCGAAACCTTGCATGGTCCTTATAAGTGAACATCGTTCAAATATTCCAAATCGTCGGAAATGTCAATGCAATTGGAGTCATTTCCCACGCTAGACATCCCTCGGACCTGACTACTTTTATCCATCTAGTCCATGCTACTTGTCAAATGGCGATCTCCAATCCAAACCCGGTGAAAGTGCCGAACAACACCACAATTCAGGATCCCCCCTCTTATTCCGCGGGTCGCCCACACTCATTATGCGGGGCTGTGGACTAGTGTCTAGGGGATCCTATAACCTACTCCTCCTTCTGTGCGTCTCTTACCTTTTTCTTCCAAGTGGAGGAGCCGATCCGCATAACTAAGCTATCCCACACACTGCTATATGCCAAGGATGCATGGTAGGTAGACTACAATGAATCTAGCAAGATGCGTTCCGTTCATGGGCTTTCTCTCGTCGAAACCACCTATATAAACCGTCATCCTGCCCTAATGTCACTCCATCCATACCTACTAACCTACTCTCTAATCTGAAACTTGACATCCTATCTTCACCATGGCGACCAAGCTTCATACTGTGCCTTTCCTCATCAACGGCAGCGATCACACCAGTGAAAGGGCTGTTGATGTCGTGTCTCCCGCGAGCGGCGAGGTCGTCCACCGCTACCACAGTGCTGACGTCAAGGATGCCAATGCTGCTGTCGAGGCTGCTGCTGAGGCTTTCAAGTCATGGCGCAAGACAAGGCCTAGTGAGCGCCGGGATCTCTTTCTCAAGGCCGCCGAGATTATGGAAAAGCGACGTGATGAGCTCCGCAAGTACTCCATGTCAGAGACTGGCAGTGATGCTACCTGGGCCGACTTCGATATCAGCACAGGCATCAGCCATCTGAAGGAAGTTGCCGGTCGTATAGGAACACTCGAGGGCGCCATCCCCACTGTGTCGGATCCCAACACAACCGCACTCGTCTTGAGAGAGCCTTATGGTGTCGTTGTAGCAATTGCGCCGTGGTAGGTTTCTCGTGCCTGGATGAGTCCAACATGTCACTAACATGTCGATCAGGAACGCCCCTTATATTCTCGGCACAAGATCTGTTGTTTTCCCTATGGCCGCTGGTAACACAGTGGTCTTCAAGGCCAGCGAGGTTTCTCCTCGAACACTCTGGGCCATTGCCGATGTTTTCAGAGAAGCAGGACTCCCTGATGGTGTCCTTAACGTCATCTTCCACGAGAGAGCCAATGCTGCAGCAGTCACTGCCGCACTGATTGAGCACCCTGAGGTCAAGAAGATCAACTTCACCGGCAGCACACCTGTTGGCCGTATCATCGGTAAGCTAGCAGGCGAAAACCTCAAACCTGTTATTCTGGAGTTGGGTGGCAAGGCCCCAGCTATCGTGTGGGAGGATGCCGACCTCGACCTCGCCGCGCTGCAATGCACTCTCGGAGCATTCATGAACTCGGGGCAAGTCTGCATGTCTACCGAAAGGATCCTTGTGCACAAGAATGTCAAGGACGAGTTTGAGAAGAAGCTGTCAGCTACCATCGAACAAATCTTTTCTTCCAAGGCGGACGCACCGATTCTTGTTGCATCAGCTCCTGTTGAAAAGAACAAGGCCTTGATCAGGGATGCCATCTCCAAGGGTGCTTCCCTGGTTCACGGAAACCCTGATGTTGAAGAGTCAAGCAAGACCCGTATGAGACCAATTGTTGTGAGAGATGTCACCACAGAGATGGACATTTATAAGTCCGAGTCCTTTGGCCCTACAGTTTCTCTGATGGCTATCGAGACGGAGGAGGAAGCCATCAAGATCGCCAACGATACCGAGTACGGCTTGAGCTCTGCTGTATTCACATCTGACCTGCAGCGAGGCCTCCGAATTGCTCGCGAGATCGAGACAGGTGCTGTCCATATCAACAATATGAGTATTCATGACGAGAGCGGTCTGCCTCATGGAGGAGCCAAGTCTAGTGGATATGGCCGTTTTGGTGCATCTGCTGGTCTTGATGAGTGGACTCGCACGAAGAACATTACTTTTAGGAATTAAATGACGGAATGATTATAATCCCAAATAGCGCAATATGAAAGAACATTTTATAACTATAAAATTGTGGTGGGAGTGAAACAGTGACAGTCAAGTCATTGCCACGAGTGATAGTCGGTTGAAGCTCCAACCAACAACAAGACGTCGGTGCCGCAATACTTTTGTATCTGCCTCATTTTTCTAGAATGATTCAATATTATGATAATGTCCTTACCCTGAATATTGAATCTATAACTATTATAAGGCCTTGAGGCATGTACAAGAGGAGTTGATGATGCGGTGGTGCAGGGTAGCCAGAAAAATACATACTTACATAATCGGCCAATCCGCGATAAGTGGAAAATTTCCCATTATCAAGTTCAAGGTCCCAGAACGCCGTCATAACGCAGCCTTTAACCATCACAACGTCTTAACTATACCAAACCGCCCAACCGCCACCCCCTCCAACACCGCCAAAATGAGTTTCCTCGGAATGGGTCGACCTCAGCCTACCTCGGAGCAAAAAATTGCTGCCGTCGAGAGCGAGATGCGCATGATGGCCGACACATACAACCGGTAAGCCTCAGCGCTCACCAAGCACGTACATGCATTGATACTAAATTGTGATGCCACAGTCTTCAGCAGTCTTGCCAGAAGAAGTGCGTCCCCAACGACTACCGCGAGGGTGAGCTCAACAAGGGCGAGTCCGTCTGCCTCGACCGCTGCACAGCCAAGTTCCTCGACACATCTATGAAGGTCAGCGAGATCATGCAGCAGCAGGGCCAGGCTCTCGGAGCCGGCCAGCAGGGCGGCGGTGGCATGTTCTAAGCGTGACGAGCGAAACGCCAACGTTTTACGACCTCAACAAACCATTCAGAGGACGGGCCCTAAATAGGCTGGGGTTATGAATTGAAGCTTTGTACGATTATTTAGGAGAATGGATAGATATTGGGTCTGAATCGATATCTGACGCTTGCATCACGAAATGATGACCGACGGTGCAACGGAGGTGTTGCTGTATTATATAAACCTGGTATATGAACGAATCGAGGTCAGGCCAGAGATGCCGCTTTGGTATATGGATGGATAACTAGATTAAGTTTATTCAATATGACCCTAAAAAATGCCGTGTACCCAGGCGTGTGCTATGCTATGTCTGATATGATATCGATGTCCCGAAACTCCGTGCTGATGACCCCTTAGAGGTATTATCACCCCCATGAAAACAGTCTTTACCCAACATCAACCCCTGCATTAAGACGGCGACCTTGTGATATCTGGACCCGTCCCGATTCCTGTGACAGTTCTAAACATCCAGTGAAGCCACCCTTCGGTTTCGAGCTCGGCCTTCAAAGCCTCAGCTCTCTTCTCCATATCCTCCACTTGCCTCTCAAAGGTAACAATCCCATCCTCGACATCGACCACCTTTTGTAGCAGAGCATTGATTTCATAATCGAGACGAGCTACGAGCGCCTCAACCTCCTTAAGGCCTTCTAAGAGGTGAGACCGCTCCTCGGCAAGGAGCTCATGAGAAGTTATACGCATACGCTGGCATGCCTCGTTCAGCTGGTAGTAGAGTGCATGCATTTCGTCCTTGTCTTTCGCGTACCGTTCATCGAGAGCTTCAATTAAGCTGATCTTTTCTGTGACCCATGGCTCGATGCGGTGCTTCATTTCCTCCAGGCACTGATTAAAATGCCGAGCTAGGTCATTGAATGCTTCAATATTGGCAAGGTCATCCGCTGCATCTGCAACATCGATGAGCGGCTCCCACTCCAATACAGCCTCTTCAGCATCGCCAAATGACATTCGTCGCGGCCAGCGATTTTCGTTGAGAACAGTCATGTTCGGGCACTGTGATAACTGAATACTGTGTCGTCGCGAGAGCCCCCTTTTATATAGATCATCGTTGAGTTCTGCATCTAGAACAGGCCCTTGCAGGTCATGCTCATCAACAAGAGATCCAACGGCGGAGGGTGCTTTGGACAATACATCCTTACGCACTTCGACCCCAATATCAAATAGCTCCCCATCTTGCTCGCGCTTTTGAGTTTCCACGGGAGCCGAGGCCGGCTGCTTGATGTCAATTGTCGAGGTGGACGCAAAGTGCGAAAGCTGTGGGAATCCTGCTCCCCCTTCCGCGTCTGCTCGTTTCATCGCGGCTAGATACTCCTGCGGTTTGTTGTTCCACGTGAAGGCTCTGCCCACTCCTTGTGTGGGCGCTGGCGGCTGCGTTGTTCCTGGAGTGAGCCCCTGGCTTGAACTTCTTGGGCCTGATTCTAAAAAGTCATCTCTCGTTGAAACCGAAGGTCGACTGGTGTGGCCACGTAATCCTCCCCCAACGACATCCTTGATACGTCCAAAACCAGACCTAGCGTCGTTCATCTTCCCAGCGACACCTTTGAAGATGTTCTTCCGCGAAGCCTCCTTGTCACCTGATCCATCAGCGACACTAACAGCGGAACCAGGTGGATGGCCCGAGTAAACATCAGGAGTCTCATCCAGTCGCTTCGTATCCAGTTCGTTCTCAGTAGGCGCTGAATACACTCGTTTCGGGTTTGGGTTCGCCTCCTCCTCTTTCCAAGGGACCGCGCTGCTCAATTCTGGACTGTGGTGTGGTAGCTCTGCTACGCTTCTCCGAGGCTTGCCATGCCAGAGCCATTTGGCCCGTTCGCCATATGCTAAGCCAGCAAAAGTGCCAATGTCGAGGGTCTCGATATCAGCCAGTCCTCCTTTGTCTTTTCCTGACACCATCCCCATTACAAGCTCACCCCTTTTGCCTCCGACTTCTGTCAGCGTTGATTTCACAGCCCTCTGTACACCCCAACTTTCTCCAGCAGCAGCCTTGGCAGACACTGTGTAGAGCTTGAGAAGAGTTTGCCGGTCCAGCCTTCTCGTCTTCTCAAGCTTTTGTGATTTTTGGAAGTGACCAATACCACGCTTAGTGTTTTCGAGGTCAAATACATCCTTTGATACCGGGGCGCCGTACCAATGGAGACGATTTCGAGACCCCATGAACATGCCCAGTAATGCCGCGACCGTACTGGGGCCTAATATGCCATCGGTAGGCTCAAAATTATAGTGTTCAGCACCAATCTCGATCCACCAGTTGTTGATAGCCATTTCTGTCTTGTCGCAAAGCAGCCCATCGATGTATTGGTGCCCCAGCTTGTCAAACATGTATAATGTGACTTGGCAAAGCTTAATAAGTTCGACTACAGCTTGCGGAACAGGTACTCGATCGCTCGTCCGGTAAAGCTGCAAGAACTTGAGCTGCGTTGCTTCAGTCGGATCTGACAGAGTCATGCCTGATCGTCCAGAACATCCTAATCGTTTCAAATCCTCATTGACGATGAACGAAGAGCGATATTTTCGAATATCACCCTCAGGTACCATAATAACAGTGAGGGCCGAAGGGAAATTACTCAGATTAGTTACCATAAGCTCTCCAAGCTCAGTCTCCTTGGGCCGCGCATGTGAATCCTGGAGTTGATCAAAGTAGAAGCGTAGCCTTGGAGGCCAAAGACTCTCGTCTATAGGAACAGAGAGCACACCGACAACGACCGAGTGTTTTTCATCTCCAGTATAAGTGACGATCAGGAGTGTCGGTGGTTTTCGAGAACACGCCCATTGTTCGACTAGGTACGACTCGTATCCGCGTAAAATGCCTCGGCGCTCGACAACGACAACACTGCTGCCTTCTTCGAGATACCTGACGCTGTGTTAGCCTTGGAAGCTTCAGGAGTGGTTGTTCGCGACGCACCGAAAGGCGAAAGGATCGGCAAAGACAAGATTTTTGCGCCTCGGGGAGGGTACAAGCTGAGAGTCTGCAGCTTCATTGTATGCGGAAACTTCTAACGGGGGGATACCGTTTGGGGGACTTTCTCGCGTGGTGCTGGAGTTGGAGGTGGTCGCTGTACGGGCGACAGACCCCTTGGCGGTGGTGCCTGTCGAGAGTTCATCGTCGACTCGAAGTCGAGGATCTGGAAATCTGAAAGCCATGGTGTCGTCATTGGCCCGTGTATTTGATAGACGCAGTCTCGAGCTTCATCCTCACCCGTGGTGAGCGAGGAGTAGCAAGAGGACGTCTCTAGTAGTTTTCGTTTAGGTGCGCGTGTCTTTGGAGGCCTTTTTTCGGTGTTGAACAGGTCTGAGAGGCAACTAACATTACAGGGCCTTCATGTGATGCAATAGCTCCAAGGTTAGCTCTCGGTACCTGCTTCAAGTACCTATCGCAGACGTAGCCGAAGACTTTACGAGCTAAATGCGGGGCACTAATTCATTGAAGCCCCACGTGAATCCCTGGGGGAGACTGGGGTCACTCGACACTTTCGTCGTCACTTGCTATATGAGGAGGATGATTCAATATGTGATAGTTGTTGTGGTGAGTCGAAGAGGAGAGGCTCGTTCAACGGTTGCATATGCCGATTGTAATTAAAGTGAAGCTGCTGTCAAAGCGCAGCCAAAATCTACTCTCGTTTAATTGGCCTTCATTAAGAGAGCGAGACCGGTCCCCTTTAGCAGCAAAGCCTCGGTAGCCCACTTATCGATAGCGATAAGGTACCTGTCTCTCCCTTATCTAACTTCGGATCGTTCCGTCACCGTTGAATCCGCAAACGACATCAACCTACCTTCAACACAACGGGCCATTTTGTCGTCCGCCCGTGGAATATCCTAGCTATTGCATGAGCCCATGACTCTCTTTGGCTTTGGAACATTCACTTCGCGTTAAACATAACTCTCGGTCTTGATCATATCTTCTACATCTGATTCAAAACCCCACATAGTCCCCAGCCATGGCGGAAGCTGATAACGATCATGTCTCGCCCTTTGCACCACTCATGGTTGAGCTGGCTCGCATGAGGAACAGAACACTCAAAACCGTGGTCAATGATGTAGATAACGTCATTGACGTTCTGACTAAGGCTCGCGAGAAGATTGCTCAAGGTGAGCTGGCTGTCTTCTGATACTACCACCAACTAACGACTGTAATAGAGCAAGACGCGAATCGAATTGGCATGGCCATGATGGTGCTGCAAAACCCAGTCAAAGCCCGCTTCGAACGAATCAATGTAGACCTTAAGGATATTACCAAGGCGCAGAAGTCCTTCGGAAAGGCCCTCGATAAGGTTTGTCTATAAACTCTACCTACTAACGGCAACGACATCTGACCGACATAGGCTCTTCCTCACCGAGAACTCCCTATGGAGACTGATGCTATGGCGGACCACCCGCGACTCATCAACCGTGCGATAGCCATGCATCTTCTTCGCGAAGGCCAATTTTCTGTGGCCTCGACATTTCTCAAAGAAGCTACAGATCACCCTCCCGGCCGCGAACCCCATATCATTTCACAAACAGACGAGGATGGCGATGACGACATGGAGAGCGAGGATGATTTGGAAGATGAAATGGCTGGCCTACATTCAGAGCATTTACAAAACAAGTTTGCGGAAATGTATAGCATCCTTTCGGAGCTCAAGGACCATAATCTCTTACCTGCCATCAACTGGGCCCACGCAAACGGCGTTCATCTTGAGGCCAGGGGAAGCACACTCGAATTTGAGCTGATCAAGCTCCAATATGTCTGGCTGTTCAAAGGTCCATCTGTCAACGGTCTCCCGGACGAACCTTCGACCAATGGACTCGGCGGAGCGATTAACTACGCTCGCCAGAACTTCCCTCGTTTCCAGAACCGTCATTTGCTGGAGATACAACAACTCTCCAGCGCTGTGGTGTTCGCCCCTAACCTGACCAAATCTCCTTACAGCCATATATTCGAGACAGAATCAGCGTTCGAGGATGTAGCCATGTCGTTCACTCGCGAATTCTGCTCACTGCTTGGCCTATCGGCGGAGTCCCCTCTCTATATCGCCGTCACAGCAGGCTCCATCGCTCTTCCACGCCTGATCAAATACACAACTTATATGCGGGAGAAGAAGACAGAATGGACGACAGAGAACGAACTTGCCTTCGCGACACCTCTGCCTGAGTTTATGATTTATCATCCCATCTTTGTCTGCCCCGTTAGCAAAGAGCAGACGACTCAAGACAATCCTCCCATGATGCTCAGTTGCGGTCACGTTCTCTGCCGCGAATCTCTTAACAACATAGTGAAAGCAGCACGGTATAAGTGTCCCTACTGCCCGACAGAAGGTCACCTTAAGGATGCCATTCAGATCAGACTATAACATACTCTCCCTGCTAGCATTATTACATGCATGGTCATGTTGCGTATCACAGCGCACTGCCACATTGGGCAAGATGGATTGGCGTTTATTTGACTTGAATGAGTTCAGCGAGGACTCTGCTTCGGCTTCGGCTTTGGTTCAAAATCAAGAATGGAAAGCGGGCGTTTTGGCATTTTGTTTTAGAATTGTAATGTACTGTTGGGATATTTCCCTTGCCTCCTAGACAGACACGTCAATCTTTCCTCCAGCATCAGCTGTGAAACATGCAACGTTCTAACTGCACTATTGTCTCGCATCATGCCTCACAGAGTTGAAACCAGTGAGTGTATTGAGTCAGAGTCCTGTTGGTTTCATGACGTGATTCACATACGAACAGTCTCATAGACCACACGAGCACGGGCCATTTTGCATATCATATTCCTGATTTCACTTTTCAATTCCTATCAGGTTATCTGATCATGAGAACCCACAATCCAATTGATCAGGGGACAAAGTAAAAGTAACAAAAGAACTATGTATCAGCTCCTGGATCTCATTCCATGTGGTGGAGCATTGAACGCCTAATATGGTTGGGTCTAACATAAGAAACAAAAAACAACCAAAGTAAATAGAATAAAAAAGCCCAAGCAAAGTTTCCGACACCATGGGATATCACTTCGTCGCCTTCTGTTCACGCCGCACCCGTTTGGTCACCGTCCATCCCGAGCCTGCCCTTTGTGACTGGTGCCATAGAAAAGGGAAATTTTTAATATCCTTTCGTAAATTCGTGTCTTTGTACAATGATGCCTCCAAAATATTGTTTTCGAAGCATCATGACTTGCGAGGGGCCGCTTAATCAATCGTCATTCGGCTGGGAATTTGAGGCTTGACATCCTGCATGTTGATTGAATTGATGTCAGGCTTCTCCTCGACCTTGCGCTTTCGAGACAAAGACTGCAGATGGGGCTTCAGGCCCTTGCCAAAGTTGCGCATGCACACAATGGCGTTAGTAATGGTGAGTAGGATGAGAAGAATGGTGATGACAGCAAATGCGGTCAATGATCGACGAACGGCTTCGTAGTTTTGTCGGTGTCCAGGCTGATAGATTCGTACAAGCTTGAAGATGAAATAGCTGAGACCTCCGAGATAGAGGATGATGATGCAGACCATGCCGATCTTGTTTTCTCGTCGAGTGAAGAAAGCGGCAGCGAGAAGGATGAGGATGGTAATGGGGATGGTGACGATGGTCAGGGCGAATTCAGGGTCCTCCTTGTCAGCAACAACGACGACGAATTGAACGATGAAGCCAAGGAAGAAGAAGAAATCGAACTTGAGCAGAGCGATGTAAATCTGGATCGAGTTAGGCATTGATCAAGGAGTGTCGGTAAAAAGAGTACAACATACCTGGTAGTGAAGGAATCGCTTCTTCATGCGATAATCAGCACCAATGTTCTTGAGAATATCCCAAGCATACTCCTGGTAAATCTTCCACGAAAGGAAGCCCATAACGAGGGTAGCAAGGGCGATGATGGCAGGGATAGCGACCAGATAAGGCTTCACATCGTGCCAAAGCTCGGCAGCAGTCATGCCGGGCTTGAGCGCATTGTTCTGCTCGAGAATATCGAAGGCCTCGGAAATTTGATCAACCTGGATAGTCGTGTAAACCATGAGGGCCAGGTTAGAGAAGCAGACACCGATGACTTGAATGGTGTTCTTTTGTCGGAGAGCATCCCAGACGACGACGAGGGTGTAAAGGAAACCGAAAATGAAAAGCGTCAAGAAAGTTGGGATAGTCTTGTACTGAGATTGAACCTTGGGGGCGCTGATATGGGTGCCAAGGTTGACCTGGAACTTGCCGAACACATAGCTAGATAAGGGGTCAGCAAGAGGCACAGACAGATGCCCAGAGATACAGAGATGACGTACGCCTCAAAGCAAATGCACAGGATAGCCTGGAGAAGAGAAACGGCCATGAAAGAGGCAGGCCATCGGCTCTTCATGAAATCGATCTTGCCATTCTTCATACTTTGCGCGGGAATCGAAGGGGTGAGGCCTTCTCTATAAGCGAAACCCTGGTTGTATGCGGGATCAACACCAGCGTCGGCGAAGTTGGGCTGGGCGAAGGCTGCAGGCTGAGGAATAGGCTGTGGAGACGGGACCGGAGAAGGAGCGTAACTGTTGTCGTAGGAGTTGTTGTATGAATGGCCTCCGTATCCGAAGCCGGTGTCAGCTCCAAGGAGCGATTTGCGAGATTCTAGCCGGGTAGCCACGGTGGACATGGAATGACTCCGACCGGGAGTCACGGGGAAATAGTCGAAGTGATGAAAATACTCGTCGATATCGCTCGACGGACGATGATGAAGCGTTGCTGTTGTTGATGGAAGAAAATTCGATTGCGACAGACAGTGAGACGCGGTGGTTCAGTCGGGGCGGTCGTGTCTATATTAAGGTACAGGGTGCTTTGCTCACGCGGATGGCCACGGGTACCGAGGTGAGAAAGTACAGTACAGGACAGTAGTAGTCAAATAAGGTTATACGAAAATTGGACAAAAAAAGGAGTCGCGCGATGAGGAAAAGCGGAAGAGAAGCGAGAGACGGAGCCGGGATCACGAGGGATTTGTTGTCGATTTAATTGGTGGCTGAAAATAATGGATATTGTTGTTGTTGTTGAGAAGAGAGAAATGAGATGTAAGGAAAAAGAAGAAGAGCCCAAGCGTTTGTAGTAAAAGGATGTCAGCTTAGTTTAGTCAAGGCCAAGAGAGAGGCAGAACAGATGGGAGTGAGTTCCTTGACCTCCATAAGATTGGGTCGCTGAAACAGCCCAAGCAGGGGGCGTGGGCTAGGTACCTTAGCTTAAAGGGCGACCCACGGGCAGAGAAAGCCTGGGGGCGGGCGAGGTCAGCCAAATGGAACTGGAAGCCAAGCCCAGGGTGGCAGAGCACAGGACTCCAGGGGTTCAGGCGTTCTTTTTTCGCCTAGGTACTTCTTTTCTGGGGTGCCCAGCCTGTAGCGATAAGTGATGGAACTCCACTGGCTGCCCTGGACTTTTCGTCGCTACCAGATCCTGAATTGGAGGTGGGTTCCTTGATTTCTGGAGACAGGAAATGGCCAGAGTGGACGGGTTTGCTGCAACTAGCATGTCTCAGACTATGTTGCTACTGTTTACGTCGGATGCGGCAGTCTTGTCTTGTCTTGCGACAATTCACTATCATGAATTCCGATTTCATATGCCATGACGCATACGGTAAACATCATGCAGTCCTTCGTGTTACGATCCATACCTACTGATCTTTACTGCACATTTGACGGGTGGAGTCTAAAACGAGTTGGATGGAACCGTAAAGACGGGACGCAGCATCCCGCCTCCAACGGCGGATTGCCTTAGCTTTCCACTAACGTTGGGAACTCTGTGTGTGGACTCTGTGGATGAACTCAATCAGCCTTGGGAGGGATCCCACATGCAGAACTGCCGGAGTCAATAAAGGCAGGCAGTGCTGGCCATTCACTGGACGGACGGTGTCTCTGAATTTGATCAATATGCCGGTAACAGAATAAAAGATCACATCATCGCACTCCTCCTTTGCCATGCATTGGTATGACATAACTAATAATAAGAGAGAGAGGGCTGGGCTATGTTGATGAGGGAACGAATGCAGATTGAAATGGAAGACTGCGGCAGTGCAGCCATGCATAGTCCCCACTGTTAGTGCACATCCCAGCCATCCACTGAAATGACACGCAAACTCACAAGCTAGTGTAACAATTAATACTCCGCACCTACCTACCTGTATGCAATGGAAATGTCCGTTGGACTCAGCCCATTCGTATAGCCACCTCACCTCACCTCACCTTCCGCTCTGATCAATCACAAGTAACTCTCTGCCATCCATCTTGATTTAAGGTTACGGGCCCTCTGAATTGGGATAACGTGACAAAATGAGGCCGCTTGCTACCTTGTGCGTGCATGCATCCATTGCAGGGACAAATGTATTAATCAGTTTCTGAATAAAACAAACAAATTACTCCGTAAAGAAATAGTAATTAATTAAATGGCGGGTGATCGTCTAGTTAGTGCATCTGATCATGAATCTGATTTACTACCACTAGCCGTATTTTCCTGCTTTCTAGCTGTCTATCAAATTCCCTGCCATTCCGCGATATGCAGCCCTACCAAGGCCATCATCAATCAATATTCAGCCACTGTCAAACCATCAATTCCTTCATTCCTTGATTACCTAGCCAGCACAGTTATGTTGACCACAGTTTCACTACATCGCTGTAATTATCACCTCACTCATGATCGCCCACCGTATGGGAAAAAGCCAAGGATAACTGTCTCGTGTTCCTGGCATAAGACCTTGCAGTGGTAATCTCTACCGATCCACAGAGGAGAGTTCCATAAATAAACCTGCAGTCCGTCGGTCCATTGAATAAATATAGTACATACGTACCTACCTAGGTAGGGGAGGAAAGAAAACACAGACCCTTGACCCTAAGCAATAAAAATATTTAAGTAAATCTAGCCTAAGCTTAGGGGCCTCTTTGTTAAGTTTATTTTGATACCCTATATTAAGGTCCGGTGTTTTCTTGCTCCCCTAGGCCTACATACATACATCCAATCCTTTTTTGGGGCAATCAGAGAGTTGCTACAGATGCATGTCAGCGGAGGAAAACCCACTTCCATGTTAATTGAAGCGTCGTCATCATCCAAGTATAGACGGATAGACAGATCACACATGCATTCCTCTTGTATTGGCTCTCTCATAACTTCTATAAGCCAAGCTTTCTCAATGGTGTAAACCCAAGTTCCAATTCAGCACAGAGGGTCTATCTAGTAGGGGTTTGTAGGGCTGGCAGAGCCTCCAGCTAAACTCTGTTCCCAGCCGTTGAGGCCCGCAAACGACCTAAAATCGAGGCTGTGTCGCCGTTGGAATGATATGCATTTTATTCAGTCAATTGAATTCGGACATCGTTAATCTTTAACGGTCGGGAACCTTGTCCCTTCGCCTGCGTAAATATTGATCATATATAATCCACCAGTTATGAAATCGTCAGAGCGAGAGGCTACTCCACGCCAATCTATAGCATGAATTGACATAGTATGCACTACAACACTACCCTTTAACTAAAATCTAAATATAAGTCAGTCGAATTACCTTGAATAGAATATTCTCCTCCGAAAACGGTCATTGTACCCAGTGTTTGTACTGGATACGTGCACAATAGAAACAGACCATCTATCCGTACATCGCCGATGGACATAGTATATATCCAACTCTCGCCTAAAGAAAGTCAAGATCCCATGAACCCCATCCATATCCTAGCACGGCCTCTTCATTAACTCCCCCAATACTCGAGTCTGCTCCATTCAGCCACAGTGAATTGGCCGACGACGACTGTTGCGTGGCTCCAATCTGCCCTATTCTTTCAACCTCTTGACTCTCTTGTGCATACTCGATCGACTGGAAGCATGTCGCTTTACCCAAGAACTGATGTAGCAACCCGGTAAAACTAACGATGCACTGCTTGACGAGCTCTTCTATAGTCTCGCCATAGTACGCAGTGCTCATACCCCCTTGTCCCGTCAACACGTCAGCAAACTGCTGCATGATGTGAGCTGCTTCTTGTGCCACTGTCCATCCCTCCGGAAACGCTTCGAGAAGCGTGATTAGTAGCACGACTTCTTCCCGGGCCGACGATGATGCTCCACCGGCCCTATACGATGCTACGAAATCATGCATCAACAACAGACATACTGGCAATAACCGACTCAGTGATACTCTGTTTAGGGGCAGTTGCCGCTGCTGAAGGAGCGCTGAGTTGGCTTGGAGTTGCTTCTGAGCAAACTCAAGCTGCTCCTGACGAGTAACAGCCGCCGCAGAGCTGTTGAAGTGGTTCGGAAAGTAGAGAAGAATTAACAAGTGGTAATACTGAGCACTCAACCATGTGATGCTGCTGTGGATAGGAAGATTGTCTGCTTCCATGGGCGACATGAGACACCCGTTGCTGTACCAGTCCTCGATTTCAGACCTCAAACTATTCAGTACCGTACGCCTATCTGCGGGAGCCAGGCGTGCGGTTTCAGAGTTTTGTTGTAGATGTACTGCGTGAAGAATCCGATATTCGAGCTGCCGGAGCTGAATTACATGCCGACTGGTTTGTAAATTCCGAGCATACACAGCTCGATCCGGACTGGCAAACTCTTCCACCGTCAGCCCCGGAAGCGGTACATTGGCATGCTCGTCTGTAAAAGCGGCTGGTAGCCCTTGGGACGCCGACATCATACGGTCAAGGACGAAGATACTCCAGTAAAGTCGATGTCTGAGCTCGGTCTCCACGGCCGTACGTGGCTGTTCGTCTGGTCTAGTCAGACCGATGATCATGGCTTGTCTTGCCGCAATACCGACGATGAAGTATGCTGAGGTTGCTGCTGGATCAAACAGAGAGTACAACCCTAACAAGATGAGAATCTGCACAGACTCGATGCTTTCGTTAGAGAGACACTCTTGTATGATGTCGGGGTATACCACATCGAACCGACGCGCAGTGTCACTAGGGATCTGCCCAGCCCGTACAAGCGATGTACATCCAATGGCCATGACGAGATACAAAAGTGTCATGGGGGGATCCTGATCAGCCGGAGACGCATCCCCCAAAAGTTCGAGATCTCGCCGTATTCGAGCTTGATCGACAAATGGATATGCCCTGTTGACGTGACGAAAGAAGGCATCGACAAAGCGACTGGGGGCAATATCATGAGGCAGGGCTTGTCTCGCAATCAACCGTCGTTTTGTGACTGATCCGTCCGTTGACTCTCCATAAGATAAACGACTGCTCGTGGTTCGCACACTACCAGGATCCCTTTCCTCCAGGCGCACATCAACACTCTGTCGCCCAGTTGAGGGGTGGTCTTGTCCCCGTATAGAGGGAAGAGAGCCTATAGTCTCTAAAGGAGAAGCCATCTGACCCGGCACTCGCGATAGAGGTGACGATACTGTCCCCGAAGTTGCGACATTCCCAATACCGCTCCGTGGCCCATGGCCGAGTGCAATACCCAGGTCAGATCCTGTCTCGATACCTTCTATCACATCTTGTCGACCTGGCGGAAGGATGGTTTGTTCAATGTATTGGCTCAGCCATTGTACTCGAGAGCGCAGCTGATGCACTTGAGCCTCGGCATTGGCAACAGGGTTAGTATAGGAACACCTCTGACCGGCGCTGGCACATAGAGAGCAGACGGGAAATGTGCGGCTGCATTTCTTTTTGAAGCTGCGACACCTATCACAGGCCGGGGCTATGGGTCTCCCAGTTGCGCTCCGGCCCGTGACGGCCGTTTGAGGTTGCTTTTGCTGATCCTGCCGCCGAGCCTGCGCCTCTCCCTGGGCCACATCCTGCTGCTGTATCCGCTGGTCAGGAGATACTGGTGGTGAAGCGGACCGGGCCCGACCGACGTCCCTCGGGGATGGAGACACCCTGCGGAGGCGGAAACGGTGGATCGAAGCCTTCATATCAGATGCAGATGCCATTTTCGGCAATGGGCGTTGTCAAGAGTAGCGAGTGGCATGGCAATAAATGGAATGGCCCCAGTAGCCCAGTCAGACGAGACCGTTATCAATATACGATTGATATCGCGACTGGATAAGAATGTATGTAGAGGTTTTGAGATTGCATGTCATTTACAAAGGGAGAGCATCGAGGAATAAAAAAAATCATTCAATCACCTCATTCGCTGTTAATATGAGTCTTTAGAACAGCAGATAAACATACGCCATCGTGCAATAGGTAGCTATTGCTGGAGGATGTTGATGGAGGTGGACCAAATTGCGTGCTTGCACGAGGTTGAGGTGCTATTCCTTCAAGGGGGCCCTCCCTCACTAACGTTAGTAAGAACTCGCGGAGCCGCAGGGACAAGAGTCTAATGAACCCTGATGAGGTACAGGCGTGAATACAGAGATTCCAGAAGCTGTGATATGAAGGTGAAGGTATAACAGTTTCATATATTGAACCAAGTCGAATTGTCTCATTAGATAGACATGCATGTCTCAACGGGTCAAACTGGCAGCGCCGGGTCCTCCGATGCCCGGAGTCGGGGTCGCGCGGAGGCCGACCGGGATTACCTAAAGAGGCAACCATACTCAAAGAGACAATCATTCGACAGCGCCGAGCGGATGAGGCTATTGTGCGGGATCCATCGGCAGCGTCTCTTATCATCGATTTTAATCGAATGAGACGAGGAGCCGTTCATGAGAAGAGCATTGAGCCGCTCAGAGTATTTATATACTCCCTTGCTCATCCCGCATCTTTATCGAATGCTTGCATCCCATTATTGCCACAGCTGGTTTATGTAATTACTCTCACATTGTTACTTACATCACTGTGACTTAGACGTACTGTGTCTCATCGTTCCAGTAAAGCCATATCTAGTCCAGCGTCCAAAGCCGTCGGCGACTTTGAGGTAGACAAGTAATGGCGTTGGCAGATAAACTAGACGTTCGTCGCATCGCCATCATTGGTGCTGGTCCAAGTGGCCTCGCAGCGGCCAGGTAATCACTGATACCACCTACACATATAGCCCAGTCACTGACTCTCACTCTAGATACCTTCTCGCAGAGAAAAAGTTCTCCAAAATCCGAGTCTTCGAGCAACGTGCCACACCAGGAGGTGTCTGGAACTATACACCTCTAGCCCGAGAACAAGGCTTTTCAGTCCCAAGAACCCAGCCTAGTTTCACCCCAGACCAAGCACTGTGGCCTAACGATAATGGCGATGTTGAGTTTATGTCACCCATCTACGACCTCCTTGAGACAAACATTCCTCATTCTCTCATGAGATACTCTGATAAGGAGTTTCCTCAAGGCTCATCGCTGTTCCCCCGACATAGCGTTGTGCTACAGTACCTGAAGGAATATGCTCAGGAAATCAACCCTCACATCTCATACCACGCACAGGTGTTGAATATTGAGAAACCTGGTCTAGGCCGTTCTCAGCCCTGGACGGTTGAGGTTCTTGATCTCAAAGCCAATAAAGTCATCAAAGATGAGTATGACGCTGTTGTAGTGGCGAGTGGCCACTACAATGATCCATTCATCCCCGATATTCCTGGCCTCGTCGAGTTTGATAAGGCATACCCAGGGGCTATATCACATTCCAAGTTCTATCGACGCCCCAATGATTTCAAGGATAAGGTAGGGATGTCTGTTGCCCCCTGCAGACCGTTGACTAACAATTACCCAGAAAGTCATTGTTGTCGGAAACTCTGCCTCTGGAGTCGACGTGAGTGCACAACTCTCTACCGTTGCAAAGCAGCCCATCTTTGTCTCTGAAAAGGAAAAGGCCACCGTGATACCACCGGCCAAAGAGCCATGGGCAGCTGGCGTTCCCGAGATTGTCGAGTTTCTCCCTTCTCAACGTGGTGTTCGCTTCGCCAACGGTCAGATCGAGAACGACATTGATGCTGTCATATTCTGCACTGGTTTCCACTACTCGTACCCCTTCTTGAAGTCTCTTGATCCAACTGTCGTTGTACCCAGTGGAGGCCATGCGGCTCATCTCTGGGAGCAGATTCTCTACACCGCGGATCCTACTTTGTCATTTCTCAGTGTTCCACAGAGAATCGTGCCCTTCCCTATTGCTGAAGCCCAGAGTGCACTGATTGCTCGCATCTGGTCTGGACGCTTGAACCCCCCTTCAGAAGCTGCTATGGAAGCCTGGGTACGGGAGCAACACGAAAGGAAAGGAGAAGGCAAAGCAATACATGTCATGGCGTTCCCAGAAGATGTCGACTACATCAACCGTTTGTATGAACTGAGCAACACCGCCACCAAGGCCCCTGAGCTTGGCCTCGAGAATGATGGCGAGGGTAAAAGGCCGCCTTACTGGGGACTAGATAAGCGATGGGTGAGGGAGAGAGTACCTAAAATCAAGTTGGCGAGCAGAGCAGCGGGTGATAAGAGACATGAACTGAGGACATTGGAAGATCTCGGGTTTGATTATGAGGAGTGGAAGAGGACAGTCGAAGAGGGGGAGAAGTTATTTTAGACTCGATCCCATGAATTCCCTTTGACTAATTAACAATCGCTTGAATGAGCCCGAGCCTGACCTAAGCCGTCGTGGAAATAGTCCTCGTTATAAGCTCCTTATATTATAGACCAATGCCTTCAATGATACAGTTTGGAGCCCTTGCAACATCGAGTGGTTCTACACAATCCAAACATTAGAGGTCGCGTCGATAAATCTCAAAATCAGTTCATTAGCAGCAGTCTAATTACAAACGCTCGTATGTTTTATATCCGATAATAAGTGCTCATATACCGAAAAAGCAGTTTCGTTTCATGACTGCGGGTATGTTGAAATATCCTTAATAACAAAGAACATGAAACGCCGCTTTTAGTTATCGGTCGTCTTTTCGTTACCTGTCGTGACACCCTCTGCGGTATCAACCTCCTCCTTCTCATCATCACGTTGCTTCAGTGATTTGAGACCCGTCTTGTGCTCCTTATGCTCTTTACTGAGGTTGACTTGCTTGATCATCAGGCTGATGATGAGCGACAGGCCCGCAAAGCATGCATAGACGATGTACATTGTTTGCAGACTCTTCCAGAAAGCTGTCTTGGCAACCCTGCCATCGTGGCCCGTCAGGGAGCCAACGAGCTCGACGCTGCCCGCTGCATTGGAACCGGAGAGTCTATCTGCGAGTTCGGAGCCGAGTTCTTCCTTTAGTCTAGGGTATTGGCTCTCCATCTTGTTATTGAAAATGACACCTCCTACCACAACGGAGATTGATGTGCCCAATTGACGGATGAAGGAGAAGCATGAGGTTGCAGAACCAATGTCTCGAGGTTCAACATTCGTCTGGAGCGCAATGAGAGGAGCCTGGAAGTTAGGACCAATACCGATACCGGCGATGATCTGGAAAATGATGATCTTGGCCCAGTTGGCGCGCGGCTCAAGGTTGATAAAAAGACCGAATCCAATGACGGTAACGATCAAGCCCAAAACGATTACGAGCTTGTAATTGCCTGTCTTCTTGATGTAGATTCCAGCCCCAGCCGACACAAACGACAGGGAGAGTACGTATGGAAGCAGGTAGACACCAGAGAGCAACGAAGAAGCACCGAGGACCCCCTGGTAGTAGAGTGGAAGCCAGTAACTGCCTGACATGAAGACAAATGCGTGAGTGAAACCAACTCCGTAAGACGCAACACTGTTTTGCGTGTGGAAGAGGCGAATAGGAAGCACGGGAAACTTGGCGACCTTCCATTCGTATACGAGGAAGAGACCAACGACCAAGATGCCAAAGACGATGAGACAAATTGTCGTAGCAGAGTCCCAGGGGAAAGAAACACCACCAAGCTCAAGTCCGAGCAACCACATAATGGTACCGCCAATGATGAGAATACTGCCAGGCCAGTCCAACGCCAATAGACCCTCTTTCACCGGTGTTCGTGGGTTGTGGAGCTTCAGGACGAAGACAAGGATAACGATGGCAACGGCTGAGATGGGAAGGTTGATGTAGAAACACCATCGCCAGGTGACCTGGCTTGTGAATACACCGCCGAGAATAGGGCCAACCGCAGATGCCAAAGCCCAGACCATGCCCAAAATACCAAAGTACATTCCACGGTTTCGCATAGAGAAAAGGTCGCTGATGGCGATGTTCGGTAGAACGATGAGACCTCCTCCGCCAATGCCTTGAATGGCACGCGACGCGATGAGCATCGGCATGCCATTGCTAACAGCACACAACAGAGATCCAATCCAGAAGATGACAGCTGCAGCAAGAAGAACGGGCTTGCGACCAAAGATATCCGAGATCTTGCCCCATGTTGGCACGAATGCGGCGTTGCCCAACAGATATGCACTTCCTATCCAGATGTAACCCTGACTTGAGTGAAACTCGTTGGCAATAGTAGGAACGGCTGTGGTAATAATGGTCGTATCCAGAGCGGCAAGGAAGAGCGCAAGACAAAGAGCGCCAACTACCAATATTGTCTCCGACTTGGTCCGTCCGGCCTCGGGGTCACCGGCCTCAGGTGCTCCGGGAGATGGGTTACTGCCGGCCGGTGTCGTCTCCGCTCCTTCGGGAGTTGCTTCGGCGGCTGGAGGGTCTTGGGAGTGTCCATTCGCTGCATAGGCCCCGTCTCGTTCAACATCTAGAGTACTATCTGAGCTCGTCCTTCGTTCTGGTGTTGGTGGTGAGGCGGCCATTGTTGCGTAAGAAAGCCCCAAAGGCTAGATGAAAAGAGAAAACCCCTACTTCTCTTCACCTATTTCAAAGGATTGAGTCAAAGTCGTCGACGTAGTAGCTGTAGAGATCCTTGTCCGGAAGCCGGCGCTGACCGCAGCGGTGATTGCTAATCAGGAACCTGTAGTTTTCTCAATACGGTTATATTTGGCTTGGTTACTCTGACTTCAGTTTACGCCGGTGAAGGATTTTCATATGAGGATCCTGGTCAAAAAGGGGAGAAAGAGATTGAGTTGAGCTGAGTTGTTGTTGTTGTTGTAGTCAAGTCCATTATGATCCTTTCTCCGAAAACGGGGACCACGCACGCAAAAACCATGACTGCCGTATTCATTTATTAAATCCGAGGCGCGAGGGCGAGGCCAGGAACTTTTTCGAGCAATTCGGCAAAAGGAGCCGTCTGGTCTCTCTTGGAGGGTGGAGAAATAATTCCATTGCAGTGAAATAAGAGCGTCAACGACATCAAGACCCCAAGAACAAGGGTGTGTGTGGAGTCCGAATATTATTGCCGGGGTATAATTCCGTAACTTTTTACGTACTCGCCTCTAAGATGAATGATCCTTCGGCTCAACTATTGTATGAATCTGGCGAATGTAATAAGCGGTGGCTTGAGGAGGCCGCTACAACCACAGTCAACTAACTAACTACACATGTAATTGCTCCCCGGAATGACTCTTCGGTTCCTGTGCGTGTTTGATGATCTTCTTGCTTTGACGAAGCATTGGAAACTAATTTGATTCCTCTCTAGCTACTTCACCTAGCTCAAGGCTTGTCCAGGATGGGCTAGAATGAGCTCCTCGGAATTGCATGACGAGCATTGTGAGTTCCTGATATGATGTATTCGTATCCCTTCTTCGTAATGAGCCGACGTCCTTGGTAGAGACGACAGCATCGAACCAGTTCTCATCATAGCATCGTGCATTTGGGGCGGATTTGCGTCAGAAGACATAATTTATCACCGCTGCACCCAACACTAAATGAGGCTGTGGATATCATTGAACGTTTGTTTACCCAGGTGTTACAGGAGCAACATCAGGATATCGCAGTGCACAAACAAGAAGCGGATATATGATGATATTTGTACACGCCACAAAACGCCAAGAACTGATTATATCTCAGCCTATTTTACATATTTGCCCGACATCAAATCTCAAATCGTCTTGTTTGAGTACTTGATACACCTGTTAGAAGATCTTGGTGATGCTCTCCCTCGAGATGACACTGTTTTGTCGTTCATCTCGCTTGACTCTGAAGAAACTGTCACAGAAATCGCTACACCTCATATGTCGCAAAAAGTCCTCGTCATGAGTAATCACAATAAGCTGGAAATTGCTCTGCGCCTGTCGGGCTTTGATGATCATATGGAGACTCTCCGCCAGACTCTTGATATTGTCGCGATCCAAGTTCGTGGTGGGCTCATCGAGTGCGATCAGGCCGCAGTTGACGCCAAAAGACTCAGCCAGAGCTAGGCGAATGATGATAGACGCGAGAACCTTTTGTCCAGCCGAACATCGGCCACGCATGTCCATCTCAGTGTCCTGCTTCACCATGCAGAGTCGGTAGTTGTAGTTGCGTTTGCCTGTGTTTGACTCATTGTCTGAGCGGATGAGAATAGTATCGATGTCTGTTCCTTGGTAGGTGCTCTGCCACAGTTCGCCGGCAATGCGATTCACTTCGGCCATCTTCATGGAGTGAAATTGCATCACAGCTTTGTCCACGGCCGAGCTACACTGCGCTAAATCTTCAATGGCAGCCTTGGTCGTTTCCACGCGAATGTGCGACTCGCGATACTTTCTCTTGGCGTCCTTATAGTCCATTTCCCACTCTTGAAGGAGCCTTCCAAGCTCTTCATCTTTTGTTTTCATAGATCCCATAACGGAGCCTCGCTCAGCAAGAAGGCGATTATAGTGGTTCTCTTGCATGCGAGCTTCAGCCTGGAGGCGTTCGTAATCCTCATCTGCATTGCGGTCTTCCAACTCAGCGATCTCTTGGCGGATAACGTCGATCGTCCGAAGGTTCTTGCGGTAGTTCAGGTTGTCTTTGATGTTTTTCTTCTTGCGGTCTCCATTGTCAATATCCTGCTTGAGCTTGTTCGTGCGAACGGTAAGGTCTGTGACCTCCTTTTCGGTACTCGCAATTGTCTTCTCAAGTGTGGCAATGGATCGTTCATTGGATGCAAGATTAGAGGGTCCGCCTCGGTCGATATAATCTTGAATATCAGCATCCATCATTTTCATCTCGTTGACGGAGTTGGCTACGGCATCACGGGCGTCAGCAATGACTTGCTCCTTGGCCCGGCCGCGTCTTAGGACTTCATCACGGGCAGACCTTGCTTCCGTAATGCTGGGCTCAACGGTCTCCAACTCCTCGTCAGCTCGCTGAATGACGTCTCGTTGATGCAAAGCCTCTTCTTTCAGTGCCTGGATCTGATTCTGGAGGTCTTGCTTTTTGTCTAATTGACCCGCTGCTCGGCTGATCTTGTTTCTTAACTCGCTCTTTTCAAGCTCAAGAGAGTTGAGCTGGTCTTTCGTACGCTGGCGATCCGTAGTTAACTTCGCGATGCGATTTTTAAGGTTCCTCATCTGGTCCGATAGGCCAGCTTGAAGCTCATGAATCTCGTCGGGACTTCGAGTGACCCCACCTGACATTTGCTGAGACATGATACGATCAACCTGGTTCTCGGACTCTGCAATATCCTTGACAGTTTGTGTAATGCTAAGGACCGTCTTTGACATATCTTCTAGGTCTTTCTGCTTCTCTTCCTCGGCCGACAAGATGGATCCATATTCTTCCACTTGTCTCTCAAGGGCATCAAACTCTGCTTCGGCAACCTTGCACTCTTCTCGAAGACTAGGCAGTTCGGCAGTCAATCGCTCATACGTATCATAAGATCCCCTGACCGATCGTAGCTTTTCCAAGTTTGCGACGGTGTCCTTGAGGTCTTTCTCTGTATCAATTTTGCCTCTTGGGTCAAGGTGCTTGTCAATCCTCTTGCTCAAGCGCTCCATGCTTGCAGCTTGGTTGTCATCAAAATGGCGATCACAGAGTTGGCACTTGCGTTTGGTATCGAGCAAGCGCTTGCATTTTGTGTAATAGTCCACGAGAGCGTCGAAGAGGCTCAACTCATTCCTGAGCTCTTCCACCTGGGACTCAGTGACCTCGATTTCTTCTTTGTAATCCTCAATGGTAGCATTGTCGCGAACGGCTAGAAGAGCATTGACGACCTGCTGTTGGCAAGTAGCCGCATCCTTAGATTTCTTCTCATGTGACTCCTTAGAAGTCCTTAACTTGAATTCCACTTTCTGCTGTTTTTGGCGGATTTGTTCACGACGCTTCTGGGCCTCACTGACAACCTTGTTCTGGTCCATAATCAATGTCTGAAATTTAGAATCAAGTGTTTCCGGCTGCCAATCACTGCCAAGAATTTTGTCGAGCTTCGGCTTCCAGGTGGTTGTCAAGGTATCAAGCTTGCGCTTGCGGTCAACAAGTTCCTTCTTCCTGTAGTCAAGTTGGGCTCGCTCAGATGCCAGACGAGTACATTCTACAAGTTCCCGGCCTAGCTTATCGTTCTCATTCTCGAGCTGATGCAGCTTATCGTTCTCGTCAGAGATTTGGCGGTCCCAATCGGCGTTCTCGAAGGTCTTCTGGGTTGTCTGAAATCTACTTTCAAGGTCTTGCATCTGCCCATCAAGGACAGCCTTGGCACCCTCGTCCACGTCTATCTGACTTGACTCGTTCTGGAGCACCGATGTGCGTTTTTCAATAGCGCCCATTCGTTGTTTCGCGGACACGCGGTCTTGTGTGCGAGCAGCTTTACGACCTTCAAGCTCAGTGATAACGCCAGTGGCCCGGTCAAGCTCAGCGGAGTTTTCCTTCTGCAAGCGCTCCAGGTCTCGTTTCTTCTCGTTCAGAAGTTTTTGAAGTCTGTCATTAAAGGATTTGACATGGTGATCCGAAAGATCGCCATCAAAGCCCGAGAAGCCGTAAGACTGGGCGGCTTCCTGAATGGTTTCCATACGGATCTTCAATTGCCGCTCGTACTTGTCTTTATCCGATTGGTGTTTGCCCTGCTCGGAAAGCTTGGCAGAAAGCTCCTTTCGTGATTTTCCTAACTCGGTCTGCAATTCATTATACTGTGCTTTGTTCTGGTCGGCCTCATCCTGAAGATGCTGCATACGGTCTTCGTAATGTGCTAGGTCACCCTCGAGCTTTCCGTCGTCATCGGGCAATTCATCGATAGTGGCCTTCAATTCTTTGACAGCCTCTTCTCTGTACTCAAGCTGTTCACGCTTGGTATTGAGGTTCTGCACAATTGCGAGGTGGCTATTCGCCGTTTCTCGGATGTTTCGGATCTTGTCTTGCGTCTCCTCCATTTCAGAAGTGATAGACTCACAGGTTTCTCGAGATCCCTCGATTTCGGTTTGCAGGGCTTTCATCCTCTTCTCGGCTCTGTCCCCACGATCCTTGTTCACCTTATTATGAGCTTCGTCATTCTGAAGCTTGCCGAGCTGCTCGACTTGTTTCTTTCGGAGGACCTTGAGGTTGTCGATGGCTTTCGTGTATTTCATAGCCTCGAATATCTCGTCAAAGCGCTTCTTCAAAGCAGCCGGCTCACTCAATGGCCAAAGGGATTCATCTTGATGGCAGAAAATGACAGCATCAAGAATTGCAGGAGAAACACCGAGGCGCTCTGGGATCATTTCATCTAGCTGAGCTTGCCGAGTAGAAGTTGTTGTTCGCTCTCCATTGTTGACTACAACCAGGGAGCAATCTAGGGTTTTCTGAGAGCGGGTGGTCTTCTTGACGGTAAGTTGTAAACTTCGAGTAGCGACATGTTGACGGTCATTGATCGATCGAAATTGGAGTTTGACCTGAGCCATAACCTCCTTCTCGCCACAAAGCTACATTATGTTAGCATTCAGGTCTGCTTGTTGAGAATGCGCATGTCGGCACCTTTGGATCATGAATGAAAGCGCCACCCTTGCTATTGGGCGGCAGCTCGCCGGTCGTGGCATATTTTAGACACTCAATGATGGTTGTCTTTCCCGATCCATTGTAGCCGACAATAAGAGTAAGAGGCGTATTGAACTGGATAGCTTCACGGACGGAGGGGCTGAAGGACCGTACACCCGAGATTGAAAGCTTGTCGATTCTGGACATGGTGACTACTACCTCATCAGGGGAACGTAGTAGCGGCAGTGTCGATTACGTAGACTAAATCATTGACTAATAAGGAAAGCTGCAGTTCACAAGTCACAAGAACGTCGAGTCCTTGATCAGGTAAGGTAGACAACAAGTGTTACTCGTTAGCGTGGATCAGGCAGTGGAAGTCAAATTGGCGGGTAACGCGACGTTAGATACAAAGACGCGTTGAGAGGTTCGAAAGCCAGGAACAGGCGATGCGTCAGCACGTGCTTGGTAGCTTAGCCGGAGTTCTCGCGACCTGAAAGTACCGTGAGCCAACCCATCCTGCCTGCCAACATGATCTGTTTGTTCACTAATCATTTCTCCAAAAATGGCCAGATTTAGAAAACTGTTTGAGCTCAACAATACCTCTACGCTTTAGCAAGAACTGTCGTAATGCTGGCGAAACTGTTTCATTTCCTCATTCTCTCATGGCAAGTACAAGTTTGTGACGTTTCATCAATTGGAGATCGACTAAGGAATTACGTCTTTTCGACGTCAGCAGATCATCAAGTGGCAAGTCTCCAGAGACCCTGAAAATCAAGACCTCCAACATTCCTGGGTCAAAACACAAGCAAACCCACACCAGTCACGGCGCCACTCCGCTTTAGGTTTGTACGATGTAGACCCAAGACCCCTTACAGCTGGAGCGACATTGCTTGATGATTTTCCCTGAGAGCCCAAGGGCCGAAGGGTCCAGAGAGCTGAAGAAGCAACGAATTTCGAAACACGGACGTTCTAGGGGAAGACAAGAAAATCTAGGCCCCTATCCTAAGTGACAGAAATACCTAGGTAAGTTTAGTATATCTCGGTAGGTCTTTAGACCAGTCAATTTTGCCACCCTAGCTTCATGTCAGAGCTTTTCTTGCTCCTTGGGATGTCCATGCAGTTCAATAGCGCACTTTTCTTTTGGGTGACAGCAGTGGTGCCATGACAGTGACATATCTGTTTTCCTTGCATGAAAAACTGAGAAAACAGCAGACTTTGGATGAGGCGACAAATTTGGAAAGGATTTGCTCACGAGGATCAGCTAACGAGACGTGCAGACGTGCAGCCTCCTATGCGGTTTTGAACAAGACATGGCATTTTTCTTCCCACCCCTTGGGCATTTCTTGTTCCCCGATGCCATTTTCTTTCCCGCTTTCTCGATCACGAATTTCTCCAACAAACCCCCGTAGCTGCTCCACGATGATCCCCCTGCCCCCTGAACGTCAAACTAATCAGACATCATGAATGCCCCCGAGAATCGATATTTCTCCTCCGAGCCTCGAATGAGATGCTACATACAAATATTGGTCAGCCACTGTGGATGGTGACCTACCTTGGCACTTGGCCTGCGCTACTGCCGCTGGACCCTTTACGATGGATCCCGCTAAGGCGATCCATGGGTGCGCTAAAACGGACTACGCCGATGCAGGTGAACCAATAGATCCGGCTGGAGAAACTCCTGTGAGCTACCAGTCCGCTTTTCCCGGGGCAGAATCTCCGGGAAGCTGGCTCAATGGTTGGACAAGTGCCCATGAGGCTAAAGACAAGAACAGGGGGTCTTGCCGAGCAGTGCAGATTGGGCCCCAGACACAAGTGGTGACGTTTCATGCCCAGTCCACCTGTCCAAGGCAGCCCAAATTCCCATGTGGGAAAGAATCCAATTCTCCAAAAGTGCCATGTTTTACAGTGGCTAAGTACCTGATAGTACCTGACTGAGCTCACTTGCTTTGCTGAGCTGCCCAGTCTGCCATGGCAGTCTAGGTATAAACTGGTTTGATTTGAGATGGACACACACACTGCCGCTGCCCTGTCATCAGACCTAAGCAAGGGGAAATAATTAAAAGTCGCTATCAACCTCTGCCTCTGCTGTGAACCTAAGGATCTGCACCTTTCAAAGCGACTCTAAGCCTCGCCCTGACTTAGAAAGCGGGCCATTCTTTGTTATCCCAAGACGCTACTAGAAACCGTGGTGTAGGTAGGTGACATGACAGATGGATGGATATGTGCTTGCTGGTATCTCATCTCATCTTGCCCCGTCACAGCAAGTTCATCCAAAACCTTTCACAAATCTTTCCTCTCAGTTGCTATATCGGGCGTCTCATCTATCTGAATACTGTGAGCCAGGTAACTCCAATCTGTGGCCGTGCCCACGCAACATCTCTCATGCCTTGCTCTCTTTCAAGCCCTTTCAGCGCAGTCTCTTACTTTGATTTCAGCACGCCAACGACATTTTCCAAGTTGTGTTGTTGTTTCTAACATTTTACAGACCCCTTCAGCCTCTCTGCCACTTTGTTCCTGGACGATTACTCGATGCTCTTTGCCGTTCATTGTCTCAGTGGACAGTAGAGAGGGGAAGCTCGACATCCAGTTCTACGTTTTGAGTTCGATGTTGAGCTCAAGAATTCGCCTTCGCCGTACCCAAAAGCAAAATTGAAGGATAAAAGGCACCGATACGATCCTAGAATACCTTGTTACCACCAGGGTATCTCTTTTTTTTTTTTTTTTTTTTTTTTTTTCCCAGAACTTCTCATGGTACTCAAGCCATTGAAACAATATCTCCAATTGGACAACTCATCCCCAGCTTTTTTCGCTACCGCTGTCGCATGCACTCAGTCAAGCGCTGAAGAGACCACCAAGGCCACTGGAATTGCCCTTTCCGGGTTCTCGCCAATGCAACTTCGAATACTCGATTGCCACATGAATGCGCCGCAACCATGTCCCACGGACCACCTCCACCTCCTCCGCCCCAGGGCGTCCCTCATCCGAACAACTTCAACAATTTCTACGGTTTCAACCTCGATATCGGTTCTCTCCCCGACATGACGAGTGGCCAGGTCAATTACCACTTCCCCCGCGACGCCGACGCCGACGCCGGGGCTGCGGCCCTATCTATAGCGCGCCCCCAATCGGCCAAGGCCAACGCAACCTTGATCTTCGATCATTTCGGCTAACCCGATTTTGTAGATGGGCGCTGATGGTCAGGACCACGATCTTATGGCCATGCTCGATAATAGTATGCTCGGTGGCATAACAGACATGTCGATGAACCTCGAATCTGCAGATGACTCCAACATGAGCGCCTCTTTCGCCAATGGGCAATCAACCACAGAAGAGCATGTCGCGAGAGCTGAAAATCAATTTAACACGGCAGCCAACAACGTTCCCGGCGCAGGGCCCCTCCCCGCTGGTGCATTTGCTCAGATGAATCTCGCTGGCGCCAGCACCCTCACTGAGTTCACAAAGCGAAGAAATTGGCCCGCCAAGGTTGTGGAAGAGCTCAGAGACTTTTTACAGATTCTCGATGCGAACGGTCGCATCAAGTACGCATCACCTAGCATTCTCCAGGTCACTGGGTACAGTGTAGAGGAGATCCAAGACGTGTTTCTCAAAGACCTGATCCACCCAGATGACCAAGGTGTTTTTGTCGCAGAACTCAACGAATCCATCGCATCAGGCAACCCGCTACGACTCTTTTATCGTTTCAAAAAGAAGGATGCCGAATATGCGATTTTTGAGACTGTCGGCCATGCTCACATTGCTGGCGCCAAGTTCGCCCCCAATCCAAACAATCAGTCGCCCTTCTGCCAAGCCGTGTTCATGATGGCGCGACCATATCCCACCAAAAACGCTGGACTTCTTGACTCTTTCCTCGAGCATAAGATCGAAAATGAAAGACTAAAGCGCCGTATCGCCGAGCTCCGTCGTGAAGAGGAGGCCGAAAATGACGAGGCGCAAAAGCAGTGGCTGCAGAGTCAAGAAGGTCGGTCAGACATGACACCATCTGAAGGAACCTGTGTCTCCTCGGGAACCTTTTACCGCCCGGCTAGCGAAAGAGGAATGACAGAGGCCGATCGAGCAGCTCTCAATAAAGCTCTTACACGCGAGAACCTCGAAGGCTCAGTCGCAGGTGGTCGGCAGGATTCGTTGAAGGATAAGATGGCCCGTTACGAAGGAGCATCGCATACCGACACGATTGAGATGTTGACGGGATTGCGATACATTGAGGGCGAACGAAGCCGGGGAATTACGACTGGTAATGCAAGCCCAACACTGATCAAGGGCGATGCAGGAATTGCAATTCCGATGGAGCGGGACCCTCGAACCGGCGATAAAAAGAAGAAGCTCAAGACGTCTGAGGAATATGTGTGTACGGACTGTGGTAGGTGGTTTTGTCGACTTAAGTCTGTTGCATCAATATTGACATAGCGCAGGCACCCTGGACTCACCGGAATGGAGAAAGGGACCCCAAGGACCGAAGACATTATGCAACGCCTGCGGTTTACGTTGGGCCAAGAGGGAGAAGAAGAGAACCAGCACCAGCCATCCTCCTACGGTAGATCAGTCTGTATGATCACGAGGCGACGAGATGGCTTCCAACGACAAGTTATCGATCCACCGGCCTGTAAGATGCTTGACACGACAGAAATGAGCGCAGCAAGTAGCGGTGTTTGCCTGCCATGATATAAGACGAGCTGGCTAGAGACACGGTGCCTGGGGCACGATGGAGTTTGGGCTGAAATTACTGATTTAGATGGCGAAAAGCGGGATACACGAGACGCTCACAGCCGGTTGTTTACTTGATTACTTTCTTTTTGCAAACTCACGACTGAACTGGATATTTGATTTGTCACGACTGGGACTACAACACAGATACCTGGAGTGTAGGGAGCATTTGGGCAGACATAGCTTAGCTGACGTGCGCGCCCTTGATGCACCATGTATATGAATTGACGCATTATTTGTAGAGTGACTGTCGTGACTAAAAGATGCAACGACATGAAACCCCGTTTCCCTCTGGCTACCTGATTCAATGTCAGGTAATACAGTCAATCAGGGTCTGTTTTCCATACGTGACGGCGCAGTCTAGGTACTAACTATAGCTGAAGCTATGATCCATGGCAGCTGAAACAAGCAATAGCTAATGCTACAGGTCCCACTCAGGCCGAATGGATTGCGTAGGTCGTGACAAGCTCCCCATAATTATGAGGGGAGCTGTGCTGTAACTTGTACAGCTGGATCCACGTCAGACACCTCGAGGGTAATCGCAGCAAAGTATTGGATGGATCATACGGCATAACAAACAGTGATACACTCTGGTAGGCAAGGTAGGCACTGCTAACGTTAGTTAGAGGGCCATGTAATAGAGCTTTATTAATTGAGTTGATTGGATGGAGCTCAATGTACCTACAGAACCTGAGACTTGGACCCCTCTCCATTTCAATGAAACTTAATCCTTTGCATCACCAACCTCTCCTCTCTCATAAACATTTCCCTTTCGATACCAAACAACTTCCAATTCAAATCCATTCTCCATCCTCTCAAACTACAATCGCAATCATGGATAAACTCATCAACGCCGCTAAGGACTATCTTGACGACGACAAGGACAAGCGTCAGGGTATGTTAATGTCTACGTTCTCATATTTTACCTCATGGCTCTTATTACCCCGCCAAGAATCCATGATGCCCCTCGTACGACCTCAGACCATCGTTGGGGGTTAGCAACAGCTAGCCGTTGTCTTCCAGATCTCGACTATTCAACCATAACTCAAACTCCAGGTGGCTTTAGCTAATTGACATTCTCTCTAGAACACCAGCAGCAAGGACACGGACAGCAACAGGGCTACGGAGGCCAAGACCAGGGCTATGGCCAGCAGCAAGGTTACGGACAACAAGAGGGCCAGTATGGCCAGCAACAGCAGTACCCTCCTGCTGGTGGTATCCGTCAGTTGCCAACACATGCTTCCACTCGAGCGAGCGAATCTAACAATATACAGAGTCTCAGGGTGGCGGTGGCTTTTCCAGCTTCCTTGGTGGAAACGTCGACTTTGACAACGCCAAGGAGGAAGCCCATCAGAAGGCCGGATCTTCTGGTGACAGGGATCTATTTGGAAGTATCCTAGGATCTCTCGGACAGAAGCAGAACAAGCTTGCTGATGAGGACCTTGATGAGGAAGGTAAGTAATATCTTTAAGAATTTCGTCTTATAAGCAAGACACTGCTGATGACATATGACCATTAGATGCTATCAAGCAGCACAAGAACACCTACAATGACGACGACTCCCAGCAAGACAGCAAGAGTTTAGGAACCGCTGCTGCTATGCAAGCTCTCAAGATGTTCACCCAGGGCCAGGGCCAAAGCAGCACTGGTGCCAACAGTCAGACTGCGTTCTTGGGACTTGCCTTGGCCGAGGCTAGTAAGGTTAGTTTCGAGGTACAGCACACGTATAAGTCGACATCTAATATGGATTTATAGCTCTTTGACAACAAGGCCGCATCAGGCAAGGTATCCGAGGGCACAAGCAAGGAGAGCGTCATCCAGCAGGCTGGTGAAGTTGCTTTCAAGATGTACCTCAAGAACCAAGCTGGGGCTGGTGGACAGCAGGGTGGCGCTTCCGGTCTTATGAGTCTTGCTTCTAAGTTCCTGGCTAAATAAGTCCAATCGTTGATACGACATGTAGTCATAAATGGGGGCTAAGCAACACCCTCGATCACCACATGCTAAACAACAGTTAAAAGACTCCATATTCCAGTTTCATTTTTGCGACCTAAGTAAAAAACAGCAAAGCATCATCTCAGTACAACGGGCTTATGCCTTCTGCTTAGCCAGATCCACAACATCCAGCCACTCATCAGGTCGGCGCCGGCCAGACTCTGTAGCGTTATGCAAATATTCTTCTGCCTCTGCTGCCCAAGCTAGGAGCTGCTCCTCGCTACCCCATTCTCCTGTAGCCATCAAGCCAATAGAGAGCTTGCCCTCACCCTGATCCGGGTCCACGTATCCCACAGGAGCTGACACCGCAGGTGTGCCGGTCAAGTTGGCCAAAAACACGTAGAGCATGTTTCGAATAGTCGTATTAGTATCACTCATGCCGTAGGTTTGATCACCAGGGACAATAGGCCATCCGATCAAGGGGCTTGTGGGTGTCATGATAAGAAGGCCAGGGTGCTTCTGGAATAAATAGGCTAGATGCTGCATGATGAGCTCTCGTAAAGCGCCGTATTTGAGCATATCGGCTGCAGGAGTCCTGGTACCGACAGACATCACGACTTTGTTAGCGGGTCCTACCAGAGAGAGCCAGTCGGCGGGATTAGGAGTTCGTCGACGGGCTGACTCGGCCATTTCAGTGATACAGACGACACTGTGTGCAAGTTGCGCCTCGGGGATGTAGGGGATAGTGATGTCGATGATCTCATAACCGCACTTGTTAGCGAGGTAATCAACCGCCCTGTCACAGGCCTCTTTGACACGAGGGTCAGCCTTGTTCCACCAGTCACGGTAAATTCCCATGACCTTGTTCTGACCCTTTGGCGGTGGGTCAGAACGAGCAAAACGGCTTTGGATATGGCAATCTGGGTTGGGCTGGGACATGACGCGGTAGGCGATAGTCAAGTCCGAGACAGTAGCGGCTATGGGACCGGTGATACACATGGTGTTATTCATAAACATGGTTCTGTTATGTGTGGTCTTGAGTCCGTAGACGCCATTGAAAGTGGGAGGGATGCGGATACTGCCTCCGGCGTCAGTGCCAACGGCGATGGGAACAACACCGGCTGAGACAGTGGATGAGCCTCCTGAGGAGGAACCGCCAGGATAGTAGGATTTGTTGAGCCAGTTAGTGGGTGTTCCTTGTGCAGCCTGGACTTGTTAGTGATGTCTTGTACGAAGCGGTTCGTGCTTACATTGCATCCGCTGGTGTCTGATAGAGGTCAGTAATTGCGTCAGAAAGACGTTGTATATGGACTCACCTGAGCCAAGCTCATGCATGGCATTCTTTCCAATGACTACAGCACCGGCTTCCTGGAGTTTCTTCACCGGCCACGACGATTCTTTCTGCTCCTTGAAAGTTTCAATGGAGGGATCATATTTCATACCAATGTGGTTATGAAATCCCCTAACATCAGTATCATCCTTGACACCGATAGGTACACCGTCCAATACACCCAGTGGCTTGCCAGCAGCGTAACGCTCGGTTGATGCTTTGGCAGCTTCGAGGACGAGGTGATCTTTTCCGTGGTTGTCAACCCAGCCATCAGAATACTTTCCATCTGGCCTGGAGATTTGGGGGAGGAGAGCTTCAGCGACTTGAAGAGGTGTCAGTTGACCCGACTTGTACATCTCATGATAGTCACTAGCAGTGTAGTAGCGTGCTCCGGAATCTGCATATTGGGACTTGAGAAGCTTAGGTTCAAAGTCAAGCATAGGCCCTGTAGGGCCCAGGGGAGTAACGGTAGGCTGAGGGTATTAGCTACGGAGTATTTCGTATGAATCGATGACCTCTCATACATGAAACCTGTAGGGAATATCATCAAGAGCAGGAATGTCTTTGATAGTGCCAAAGTGGGCATTATCCCAGAAATATTGTTGAAGGAACCCAACTTTGGCGATGCTACGAGACTTTAGCTTCGGTAAGGGCACAAGCCACAGGATATAAAACTCACAGATTAGCACCAATTACGAGAGGAATGCCTCGAAAAGTAGGGTTGTTTTCGACTGTGGGATTGTAAGTAGCTGCTGGAGCCTTGACAGGCTTGGGATAGTCGGCAAAGTCAGAGGGGGCCATGATGGAAGATCCGGGGGATTGTGTTAGTCTGAGAGAAGATTCTGGGGTAAGGAGGCCCGTAGAGTTTATATAAATAGCAGAAGCAGCAGCAAGAACAAGAGTTATATCCTAATAGAGCAGGTCTGGAGATAAATAAGAGGTTCGACTCTCTCCTAAGCTAAGCTGAGCTTAGGCTGCATCTGCCGTTTACGACCCCTAGAACGCCAACCTAGGCTGCCCCACACGAGGTTCATGAATGAGATGCCATTTGCCGAGGCTCGTATAAGTTCATGAGAGAAGAAGTTAGAGAGGTATGCATTCAGAAACAATCTACTTTTTGTCTGAAGCAGACGATTATTCGATACGGAAAGGCCAATCATACTAACCACAGCGGAATCCAATTCATTAGGACCGCGTTTCATCCATCACTTACGGAGAACATTAGACGCCATCACAAGCGATACGGCGTCCATTGTTTAGAGCAACCAATCCTTGCACATTGAATACACAAGCATTTACGCGTCTGACAGAGAAAGGGACGTATTAGTCAAATAAGACAAACAACAAGCCAATAGAATAAACGATTAGTTAAAACAAAAAGAGTCAACAGGCAAGATGAGCAGCATATAAAGACCATGTGGTTGCCTTACGTCATCCCAAAGTAGGTACCTACCTACCTACCTACCTAAGTAGGTACTGTAGCACACTAAGTCTCACCTCCCTTTAGTGCGTTTAGTGCCCCGCGTCACAGCATCGCATCACATGGCATCTTTGTCACTCCTCACTCGATAAGGCAACCCAAGACTCCAACAGCAACAGACAGACAGACGCCGTGACCGTGACCGTTTTCTTTTGATTCATCTCCATTCCTCTCCATGGCCTGCCTTGCTCTCTAAATCTTTCTCTTAGCAAAATACTCATCCATGGTCAGCAACTTATAGTCTACAAAGCTCTCCTAGGAGCTCAGCTCTTACATAGCTCAACCCCTCCAGGGATAGCTCTGCGATAAGCTATCCAAAGGTATCTACCATATCATCGCCATCAACATGTCACTCTTTACCGCGCAGCTTTATCCTGGCCGAGCACTAGGCTTCCTAGGTACGGCAAACTATCGTAAGACTTGATTACAACTACTGATACATTTACAGTCCTCGGTGCAACTCTTCACGATGTCCTTACCCGCCTCAAAGCTGAACCCCAACGCTTCCCCAAGATCGAGCTACTTTACTCCCCTGACCGTCCTGTCACCGAACCCGTTGGCGTTGAACTCCCTGCGAATGGCATACGACTAAGATTTGACGGCCCCGAACAGCGTCTGCGTCTTATCGAGGTTACCGACTTCACCAAGAATCACATTACCTTCAAAGAGCGGGATCTTGTAAAACCATCTGCTGGCACCCCTGGATCTCCTTCACCAGGCGACTCAACTTCAGGACCGACTTTCCGACACATATACCATAAACTACTCGGTCCTACGTACGCCGGTGAATTTATTCCGCCATCTGGTGGTCACGATAATGGCATCTATGTCTTGTCCTATCCTGGTGTTGCCTTTAACTTCACGCTTAATCCTTCCGAGTACTCACCCGAGAAAGACGTAGTGTCGACTTTTGCATCGGCATCTAGTCAAGTCGCAACCTCGATGGCTGTCTTTAGTGGTGATTCCTGGGCTGATGCTAGACCGACTCTTTGGACTGAGATTTTGCCCAGTATCAAGTCTACTACCGTGATTCCTCGAGGTAAAGATGTCTATCCTGATGAAATTTCGCTTGTTCGATTACATGGAGCTGGAAAGATTCAGCTTTTCAGAAAATGGACCAGCAACTCTTTCTGGATCACCCTTGGTGAGACAACGCCTCAGGATCTCCTCATGGAGTTGGGGCCTCCGAATGCCATCTATCGCAAGAATGACCAGAAAATGGTCATTCACAAGATGCGTACCGCAAGCAACGCCAAAGGTCGTCCAGATGCTGTTGACATTGGCCGACCTGAAGATCTCACTGATACAGACCAGTCTTCGATGCACGAGGGGTCTGATGCATCAGACAGTGAAGAAGCCGTTGATGATCAGATCGGTCTTAACACAAATGGCGAATGCTTCTATAATTATTTCTATCTCGGGTTTGACATATTAATATCGACTCGCGTACCACCGTCACAAGCTCCTCCTGGCAGCTTAGTCGGTGAGACAGAGGGTCAGAACGGTATCATATCCCATTCTCCCGATCGATTGGTAGCCACAAAGCTGGCTCTCCATGGCAACATACCTGGCTCATACGAATTCAATCGTCATCGCCGCTGTCGCTGGGAAATTGCTTACCTGGACTCTCTAAATGACGGTAACGGACCGACAGATTCGGAAACGCCTTTCCCACAAATCGAGGACCGTATGAATGCTGCATGGGCATCTGCATTCCCACGGAAAGACTCTCAGCAAAGACAACGCGGCATGGTTCTTAATCGTGGCTGGGGCGATAGTCCAGGCAGTAGTTGTGAGTTTCTAGGAGGGTGGGAGGAGAGTGGCGCAAGAAGAGCAGAAACAAACGGTGATTCCACGACCACGCTGTATGGATTCCCAGGCCTGGTATTTGAGGTTTTGAAGAATGGGCATGTCAACACTGTCACAGTGTTTTGATCTAGGGCGTCACATCTGGATGTTGTTTGGGGGAGTTAGGTGTTTGGGAAGAGTCGATATAATGGCTCAGTTTCGTTTGCTTCGATACCTTTGTCCATATGATCTTAGATTTCTTGTAAATTCATATTGACAGATCGTTATACTTGTATTGGTCTTTGCTATATTGCCATTGTTTATGCAATTTGATAATGAAGCACGAGATGCGGGAAAGTTCAGTGCATTGCACTTATTCACTGCTAACCTCGACTCTCTACACTCTCACTCTCATTCCCCTCACCAGTTTGTATGCCTCTCATCAGAAAACACTTCCTTTCTACATTCGCAACCAAGAAATCACCATGTCGCCCACAGAAAAGAAAAGCACCACAGAGCCAGTCGACAAGGAAGCCGTCCGCAAGCTGATCAACGAGCTCGAAGGTAAACTCGAAGCTCTGTACACCCTAAGCTACGAGGTCAACAGAGGTATTCTTGAGAGTCAAGATGCGCTCGAAAGCGTCCGCGAGAAACGCGTCAAGCTCATCAGAGCGCGACTAGACCGGATCTTCCAGCAGTGGAATATCGGGCCTCTGACTAGCAACCATCAACCGTATGTTACCTCTGAGTTGTGCGCATTCGATGCTGAGTGCGGGTTTAGGTCAATTCAGAATCAGACCCAGAATTCGGGTCTGGGTCTGGTCCCAGGATCGAGCCTGGCTCAGACTCAAGCTGGGAATAACCAGCAAGGGCAATTTGGTCTGCCATGGTAGATACCAGGTTGACCGGTATGTGAAATATCTATCTACTGTGACACAATGGCGAGGCTCTTGCTAACCTTTAATTGGAGGAAACACAATCAATGAACTATTCTAGCAAGAAGATGGTGCATAAGGCAGTGAGCCAGTATATTGCGTTATAGCTCAGAGGGAATAAGCCATTATCAGCCTTATATAAATCATACACCAAGATTGCGAGATACCTACCGATCATTCGTAGTATAAAGCCCTGAAGTTTATGCTGTACTCCTATTTTTTATCTATTACAAGTTGGCCTTAGTATCTGTAAAGGCACAACTGTTGTAGAGATATCCCTGTTAGCAAGGTCATAGCCTCGATAGTCAACTTTCGCTGTTCCGCTGCTGTAAACACGATCATTTACTGCGTCGGATGAACTGATGTGTGTATGATTCCGGGCATATTAGATAGACTCTGATGGGATCTAGGCTGCTTGGGTGAATGAGAAAGAATTCCTCGATGCTCTTGCAAGCCTGATTTCAGTCTCAAATAACGATTGACTCTCAATATATTTACGCAAGCAGCCACAGTCCTCCAAGAGCTGAGTGCAATAAACCCAAAAGTTCATATGAACTTGAGGTAACACTGCAGGTAATCAGACTGACTTAGAAGATATGTTTGGTCGCCGCAGATGATACAGCCTTGACGACTTCAGAAGAAAAAGAAGAATATAAGTAGATTTACTAGTGTATTACATGGCCAATGACTTAATTGACTGTTAGGAATTAACAATGCATCATCGTTATAGATCGTAAGGGAAGTTTATCAAGGGGTCTGCTAAAGTGATCTTATACACAAGCTTTTGTAAAGGCGAGTCTCTGTGACTGCCATCCAAGCCATCTATTCCTACATCGTACACGCTACACCAGGTATCATCATGCTCTTTTCCCTCCAGTCCGTTACTAATATCATGCGTATTTCATAACTCTCTACCACTCGTCGACCTCTCCCTTCTTGGGTTTTTGTACCCGCACAACCTTGTCACAGTTAAGCAAACATAGAGGATCGAATGCCTTCTTGATCTGCAATGACTGTCAGCGAACTACTCACTTCAATAAATGGGCAATATTTCTTACCTGTCGCATAGCATCAACTGTAGACTCGCCAAGCTCATGAGGGAGATAATCCCGCTTGACAAGTCCAACACCGTGCTCACCCGTTACGGTACCCTCCATCTCAACAGCCTTCTTGACCATGCGATGCACAACAGCTTCAGCCCTTGCACGCTGAGCATCGTTGTACAGCAGAATGGTGTGGAAGTTGCCGTCACCAACATGTCCCACGATAGAAGCAAACAGGCCACTCTTTGCCATATCCTCCTTGGTCGCCTCAATCAGATCTGGTAGCTTGCTCATGGGCACGGCAACATCGCCTGTCCACACGTGGTCACCAGGCTTCTTGACAGCTGTGGTACTCCAGAGAGCCTCCTTTCGTGCACTCCACAGCTCGTCCTGCTCTTCTTGGTTCTTGGCAAACTCAAAGGTCTTGCTGCCAGCCTGCTTAGCGAGCCCCTGCACTTGGGCAACCTGCTCCTTGACGCCAGCGGGAGTTCCGGCGAACTTGAAGAAGAGTGTCGCTGCCTCTGTCCAAGCTCGCGATGTCATGCCCGCGTCGTTGATGCACTTCATCTGGTTGTCGTCGAGAATCTCGACAGCAGCGACGGGGATGCCCTGGGCCACGACCTTGCTCACACAAGTAGCGGCATGACGGATCGAGGGGAAACTGCATACAGCGACACTGGTAGACTCAGGCTTAACGGTAACCTTTAGAGTAGCCTCAGTCACGAGGCCAAGGGTACCCTCGGAACCAATAAACAGCTTAGTGAGATCGTAGCCAGCAGAGCTCTTGCGAGGTCGCTGGCGGGTCTTGATAACAGTACCATCAGCAAGAACGACAGTCAAGCTAAGAACCCACTCGCGCATAGTACCATAGCGATAAGCATTGGTGCCACTGCACCCAGTACCAATCATACCTCCAATCATAGCACCAGGGCCAGGGTCAGGAGGGAAGAAGAGACCCTCATGGCCCAGGTGGTCATTCAGAGCTTCCCAGCCCATCGCAGGTTGGACAACAACATCGAGATCCTCCTTATGAAGATTGATAATCTTGTTCATACGGCCAAAGTCGATGGAGATGCCCTTGCGGGTAGGTGTAAAGTGTCCTTCAAGACTGGTACCGCCGCTATAGCCTGTAACGGGAATCTTGCGCTTATGGCAAACCTTCATAATCTCAGACACCTCTTCAGTGCTTGAGGGATATACAACGCAAAAGGGGCGGTCTTCAGGGCCAGCCTGGTGAGAGGACCAACTGGATGTAGCATGGTGCTCGAGGTCGTTCTCGGTGGTGCTGACATTGTCTTGGCCGACAATCTTGACAAAGTCGGCCCAGGCAGCCTGCATGTTCTCGAGCTTCGTGTTGTGTTTGGGAGCTTTGGCCTTGTTGAGGGGCAGTGTCGACGTAGGCTCGGGGTCTCTTGGCCAATATGTACCAAGCCAGTATGAGATACCAACGCCCGAGAGGAAGACTATCATTTGTTAAATCTCGGCTCTACAAGCGAGTGATCGAACGTACCAAATGTCACCATCCAGTTCCTTGTAGGATCTGTAATGTTGCGCCACTCCTCATACTTCTCCCTCTGCTCCCGCTCACGCCTTAATCGAGATCCAATACTGCCCATGACCTGTCCTTGGAATGTCCTTCCCACCTTTGTCTCGTTACTCTGTCGGGCGGGGGTATTCTTGTTCGGCCTTTCAGGCTCGATCCCGGTAGCGTAAGAGCGGGAGAAAGACGCAGGTAACCTCGCAGTTCGACAACTAGCTGTGGTGGGTGTCCGCAAGCTCCGGAGAGCAGCACGCTGCGCGCGCAATTGAAGAGAAGCCATGACGATGTAGCTTGTGCGCGGGCAGAGGTTGAAAATCAGTAGCAGAAGTAATGAAGATATTTAGGTCGCAAAAGGGGTGTAGAGGAGCTGACCGAAGCTGTAGGAGTGTGTCGGGATAGGAATTGGCCGACGAGGAGCGGTCGATGTCGAGCTTAAGTGTTGAAGTCGACGGCAATGGAAAATTGTTAGGACGGAGTTGGAATACCGCACTATAATTCCCGAACCCCACATCACGGGGCCTTGTTCGGGCCTCTTCAGGGCCCTGAGATCGGCTTCGATTAGATCTACTACGGCGTGGAGGCCTTTGCCTGATTCTCATTGGTTGTATTGTTATATTTCCTCTTATACTTGCCTTTTTTGTTATTGTTTCCTCGGTATAATTCAGCAGTCGCGCTGTGCAATGTCCGTCTTCTGATATCTTTGATACCCATCCGTACCGGCAGGGCCCGGAGCTTCTCCCTCAATCTTGTAAGATAGGATCTATCAATGGCAGGAAACTTATCAAAGTGGGTGCTCAATATCCTTTCAAGGACCAATATTGAGTATAGAGGGGGCGCGTTGAAGAGCAATTATCACATCAAAGCACGTCACCGCCGGCCTCGGCCAGTTTCACTATCATGTATTACCAATCCTGTTACGATGAACCTCGAATCAAGTATTTATGCTGTTTTATATGTTCTAAGGCAATGAATGCTTTCATGTATCCATACGATGCTAATCGCAATAGCCGAGACGTCAGATCTTCGGATATTGGCCACCGCCTTAGATCAACGTCTCAGCCGCATTCCCCAAAAATATCGCGGAGACCAAGTCCGCTCTCTCAGTGCTTCCATCCTGACGCCCAGAAACTGTCAAAACTACCCAATCATATGCTTTATACTGTCCCGAAACTCCGTCCGCCCGTTTTCTTGTTGTCATTGTCATCATACGTACCATGGTAGCACTTCAAAGGTACACCAAGTGATCATATGCTGCCGTGTTGGACAAGTTGGACAGTAAAAGTCGGCGTTCCACTCTGCATGTGGTCAAAGTATGCTGCTAACTCATCATCTCCTTGTATCTGAAGGGGCAATTCGTTGCCCTTAGGGTCCTTAATGATACCCTCAATACGAACACACATCGCCCCGGGAAATTTAGTAACCGCGACCTGTCGTAACTCTTGGATTGATTGTGAAGACATTGTAGATATCCACATGCTGGTGTTGGCCGGATATGTCGATGCAGGGTTCAATCGCATGAACACTGCAAAAGAAGATGGTACAGCAGGCACTGAAGGCACAGGCGAAAACATTGTGTTGGGCGCCGGCGCCGAGAACTGGTGCGGCACGTATTGCTGCTCCATATAGTTTGCCTGTGGTTGATTCCCCAAGTACATCGACGAGCCGTACTGAGCATCCATGGGCACGTTGTTGGCAGCGGACGAGCCCAGCATTCTATGGGGCTGAGGTAGGACACCCTGAGAAGCCGGCATGCCCAGAGCCGGCAATTGTACCTGTCCTGGCCGTTGTGGTGCTGGTGGCTGTCCGGTTGTTGTGTAGGCCATACGTGAGTCGACAGGCTCAAGCCCATTGTTGTCCATAGGCTGGTCCATCATCGGATCCGCAGGTGAACTGGACCCTGGAGCTCCGCTGTCTGACATGCCAAAGGCAGGGGGCGTCTCTATCGCTCTTTGGGCTTGTTGTTGATATATGCTTGGTTGGGCCTCGGTGAGTTGCGCGTCCTGAACAGTATGTTGCGGTTTGTCATTCTGAGACTTGCGCTTTGCTGACTCCTTCTGCTTAGGAGTTTCGCCACTCTTGGTGGTCTTGGATCTCTTCTCGTCTCGTCTTCTCTTGATCACATCTCGAGCGACGATCTCGACTGCCTTGACTTTTCGGCGAGATGATTCATCATTTCCATGAAGAGGGATCGCCCTCATGCGTTCTGACTTCTCGAGCCATCGCTTCTTCAGTTCTTCCCATTGCTCTGGTGTACCATCAGATTTACATGTAAACTTTGCATCGCACAACACTTCATGCAAAGCAGCGCGGATTTCATGAGACTCTTCTGGGTTGAGACCTAGCTCGTTCTTTGCATCGACGAGAGTCATTCTGGTGTCCTGGTTGCGTAGACGCTTGGTCACGTCAGTGCAAATAACGTCCAAGGCAAGCTGCTTTCTCTCAAGGTCCTCTTTGGACAACCAGAGAGCCTGTTGTAGGTGTGGGCGCTCATGAATCAGGCGATTCTTGACATAGTCCCATCTTCCTGGTCCAGCTTGGGTTTTCTTGACGATGGACTCTTGTTGACAGATTCGAGAAAAACACTCGCGAGCTTCTGCGTAAGTGGTCGCATCGAGACCGAGGGCTTCTTTGGAATCGTTCAAGGTCATTTCAGATGGGAAACGGACAATGTGTTCTGATTCAGTGAGATGTTGACGATTTCTTCGGCTTTGTCTTTTGCTAATCTTGCGTGGTTTGGGCGTCGTTGGGACAGAGGCGGGATCTTCTGGCGTTGAGTTTTCAGGAGCATATGGTGTTGGCTGGTCAAGATGTCTGGGCTCTTGCTCAAGCAGTGGAATGGTCACGTCTCCGTCATCAGGCGAAGTATCATTCTCAATATTCTCATCATCAGGCTCAGCATCACCACCAGATCTTGCTCGGTCACCATTTCGAACTCTAAGGAGCCATCGATTGCGGGCACGCACTCTCATGAGTTCACGGGAATTGATGTCAAAGCCATCCTCATCAGTAAGGATTCGCAACATTTCACTCTGAGGGACATTTCTCCTCCATAGCTCATGGATGCGCTTCACAAGTCGATCATCCTTATGTTTTAGCCTTTGCTTTGTAGGAAACTTCCATCGACTAAACTGAACTTGAAAAGCGCGTTTGCTGAAACAGGACGTGTAAGTCAAGTCGAGAAGAGCGGTCACTTACACTGACTGAGCACTTACCTCGGCGTGAACTGGTAAACATTCTTCATGTGCACCATGATATCCTCGAGGGACCGACGCTCATTGATATAAAGTTGGTAGCACACATCTTTGTGTGGTTCCCATTGATAGACCATGGTTCAATACTCGAGACAGCATAACTAGTCTCTTGAGTCTGCGTCTTTGGTCAGAACGGCTCAACTAAAACTTGGAGCCTGTGGAGAGACTTTTGCATTGCTGGTTAATCTGGGCTTCCGGAGTTTTTTTTTGGCTGGCTGGCCAACCAAGGATTAGTCATACACGTACAGTCCGAAGAGTGCGAATTATAGCTGTATAGACTGTACAATCTAGGAATTGCTTGATGATGAACTTGGAACAAGTGATAGTGATAATATTAATACATAATGATGGAATATGCAGAAGCTCTCAAACTGCATTAGTGGACCCGGTGTACAATTCATGCATTTTATATATAAGAATAAGTAAATACAACAGTAAGTACCTTGACCAACTACCTACTAACCTACTCTTGGACTATAGAATAAACACATTTAGACTAAAGATGTAAGAATAGCCGAGGGCAAAGGATAAATAATATCTTAAAATGATCCTGCTCTCATTTTATAAGTGTAAACGGTCCGAGCAAATGCTGCTTTTGGTTCTCATTAAGACAACAGTGTGCGGAATTCAAGCCGCTTGACAATGACACTGATGATCTCTAGCTTCAACTTGGACCAATACCTTTACATGTGATACTAGCATTCACATGCTCTCATCGTCAGACCTCTTTCATTCATCTACACATTCTACTTTACTCACTTGAAAAGCAAGGAATAATACAACTGCAGATACTAGGGATCATCAAGCAACACTCACTCAACGCTTCTATCCTTACCTAAGGTACCTATTTAGCTTACACCTCGGCTCAATCTTGTCCAGTAAGTCAAGAGACGTTGTCACCATTCCGCGGCTCAACTGAAGAAGCCCAATCAATCCATCGCACTCTAAATCAACATCGTCCTGACCTCAGCTTCACTCATTCATACTTCATTTGCCTATTACTCACAATACCAATAATCGCAATGGCATCGCCTTCGCTTCCCGACAGCTATGCAGCCCTCAACCTCCCAACCCTCCAGCTCTTCCATCATCCCCCCTCCTCCAAACAAGTCACACATGTCATAGTCATAAAGCTTCACCGTCCTGAAGCCCGTAATGCATTCACCGACATAATGGCGGCTTCGCTCTCCCATGCACTCAACACCCTCTCTGTTGATCCCCGCGTTCGCGCTATAGTTCTCACTTCGTCAGACCCAAAGAATCGCATGTACTGCGCTGGTATGGACTTTAACGAGGAGCATGCGCTGGGCAAAGACGCTGCTGATCATCGCGACTCGGGTGGCATCGTCACTTTGCCTATGTATCGCTGCAACAAGCCTGTTATCGTCGCCATCAATGGCTCTGCTGTTGGCGTGGGTATCACAATGACTCTCGGTGCCAACATCCGCGTTGTGAGCCGCGACGCCCAGATTGGCTTTGTGTTTGGTCGCCGTGGTTTCAGCATGGAGGCATGCAGCAGTTTCTTCCTCCCACGCCTCATAGGAACCAGTCGTGCACTTCACCTCACCACCACTGGCGCTGTCTACCCTGCCACTCACAAGCTCTTTGACGGCCTCTTCAGCGAGATTGTCGCACCCGAAGAGGTTCTTCCCACGGCACTCAAGATCGCGGATGAGATAGCGGCCAATGTAAGTGGTGTTTCTGCGAGGGTAATGAAGGACATGATCTATAGGGGAGCCTCTTCGCCTGAAGAGGCGCACTTACTTGAGAGTAAGATATTTTGGGACCTGTTCACTGGTAAGGATGCGAAAGAGGGAATGAATAGCTTCTTGGAGAAGAGGAAGCCGGATTTCACGGGGACTATGGACAAGAATGCGCCCAAAATTTACCCTTGGTGGACGCCCGTTGATATTGCCAGGCCAAAGCTGTAGTGGTTCATTACTGGAAATGTGTCTATTGCTGTATTTTATGATCACTTTGCTATCTATGCCTTACAAATTGTACTCCGTTTGTTTTGGTGTAAACTCATCACCAAACTTTCCAAAGAATACGGAATACTGTATCGTGATACCCGCAAATACATCTCTCCTCATTCCTTAGTAAGACAAATATTCTGCATTCATCTTGAGCGATAGAGCTATGTCTCATAACCCCAGATTAGCGTCTCCATAGATAGGACTCGAGCAATGATTTAGCGCTGAACCATCAAAGAGAGGTCATGAGATCCATGCCTTCAAGACCCCTGTCTAACTAAATCCTCCCCACACTTAGGATCTCCGTTAAGCCGGCCCACTCTCTGTCAGAGGCCGCAAACGAACGTCATGTGCAATTGATCAATGTCATGTGAAAGGGAAGCAGAGGAGGCAAAGCTGAGCCACTCTGATACACACGTACGACGGATTCGTCTTCTTCTTGACACGACACTCGAGTCGCTAGAATTTGGGGGCTGTGCTACTTCACAGGATGGATGTTTGCCAAGAGAGGGAGGAGACGTAACGTTAACGTGAGTGAGGCAAATTGCCGGTCATGTCTGCTCATGTTTTGATCCGGTTCTATGGTAGAAGCGCCTAAGCCGTTCTATCCGATATGCCACAGCCGTGCAAGCCGAGCTGGAAATGATACTCGAAAAAACAAGAAACAATGCAACAAATCGTCCCAAATCAAAGAACAAAGTTCTTGAGTTCATCCCGCGTAGCTTGAGTCCGTTGATGCAACCATGCATGCCAATCGTAGAAGTAGAAGATGAAGAAGAAAAAACAAAGTGGTAAACCCCAACTCCTTGCCTATAAAATGTCAAAAGATAACTTTCCTCCTGGTCGTGAAAACTCGCTAGTTTCCATGCCACATTGCTCCAAAGGCCGTGAGTGTGCGTGCGTTATACGTGGGCGAATGGGAAGTGAGGGATATACTGCTTCCCGTAGGTGAAATTCAAGGTATCGTAGTGAAGGACATGGCTAGCTGTAAATTTGTGCTCGCCGAGTATCCGCCGAGGAAAGCATTCGTAGATTCATCGGCGAGGGGTATATGGTGATGAGCAGTATGTGTCAAAGGCACTAGTCTGCTGTCGCGGCTGGTATTGCTGATAGGGAGTTCTGACAACGAATCCCTTCTTTGGGCCAGAGAATTTGGTCTTGGTCTCGCTGGTAAAATTCTCCTATCTTCGACCAAGCTTGAGCAGTCGCGTTCTCAACCACAGAACAAAAGCGGTCCAAGCACTCGTGGTTTTTCGCTTGGTGGTTTTGGTTCGGTGAGTTGATTGAAAGTGCACATCGTCGGCTCTAGCGCCAGGTGTCTGGCCTGTAGGCACAGTGTCGTAGCTGCGAGTACCAAAATCGACCTTTTCGTTCTCGGTGGTCAACCCCAGACCCACGCCAGTGCCGGTAGTCTTGCGGGAGATCGAAGGTCGGATGTCAGTACTACTCGACACACGATCACACGAGATTCGAGAGGTTCCAAAGCTACCCTTGCGACCATTCTTGTTGAAGCGGTGGGCTTCGCGACTCTCTGCGCGTTCCTGCTTGCGGATCTGCTCACGGGCGTACTTTTCCTCCTTGGCTCGTTCTTTTTCCTCAAACTTACGACGCGCTTCGCGTACGTTCTCCTGGCGGGTGACAGTGTCAACCTCGCTGCGTGAGCGAAGACGAAAACCGCTCATGTCGAGAGAACTTCGGAGTGGTGACATGGCGCTGGAGGATGTAGACGCAGCGATCATCTGGGGTGAAACAAAGGAACCAGAAGGTGGGCTGGTGCTTGACGCAGAGTCGAGAGCGGTTGTTGAGCCTGTGTTCAGGTGAAGGTCAGATCGGCTGCGAGTCACGATGCTATGGGGCTTTCGCGCAGATATCACTGGGGCGGCGCGGCCGTTGGTAGTGATGCGCAGCGGTTGATTCACATCTGATAACGAGCTGGTGCGCTGACTAGCAAGAGAGGGACGGCGGGGCCGGGAACCAGAATGATAGGCACGAGTCGAAGTCTGAAGGCTCTGGGAGTCGATGTTGTCTTCGTTCTCAGTTATCGTGGGAGAATAATCGCGAGGTCCGGTGGTATTGTCCAGGGAAGCGAGAGAGTTGGCGTAGGAGAGAGGTGGTGTTGAGGTGCGCGGCGTTTGTTGAAAAGGATGCACAAAGGAGCCGTTTCTGCCACCGCTAGCAGAAGTTGCAACAGAAGCATGAGAAGTGCCACTGGTAGAGCGAGCATGCCCGTGCGAATATTTGTTTGGGCGAGCACCTCCGTTGCTCAGATCCGTGGCCGATATAGAGAAGCTGACATCGCGGGCGCGGGCGGCAGGTGTTGGCAGTGCTGATGCACCTGCCGTATAAGACGAGTCGTCGCCGTCCACATTATACGAGGAATAACCAAATTGACCCTGCTCGTCCCAACCGCGATCCAAATCGAGGGAGTTCTTTTCCGAATGGGAGTGGTGCGATTGCAGTTTCTTGAGGATTGGCTTCACAGCTGGTCGACTGCGAGGTTTGGTTATTTTAGCATGCCCATGCCCGTGTTGATTACCATGTCCGAAGCCGTGACCCTGTAGGTGGCCCGGTAACGAACTGCTGGTCTGCGCCATTGCCATTAGAAAATAGGCAATAGTGTAGAGGAGAGGTTGAAGAAGAACCCGAAAGGGTTTCAGAGGGTGTCAAAGAGGTATACGAGGGGTTTTGTGTTGTGTTGTTGGTGTTGGTGTTGGTGTTGTTGGGCGTCTTGTCGCCGTTGCACGGATACGGGCGCAGCGAAGCGCAGGAGGTGGGTGAGGAGTCTGTCGCACGCCCAGCGTATCTCAGAGCATCATGAAAGAAGCTGACTTTTCTCGTCTTTCAAGTTGTACAATGAACAGACAAATCACCCCGACACAAACCTAAGGGTTCTTCACAGAAGATACACTCTCTTCGCTCTCTCAACGACCAGCGTATGCAAGTAGTAAGTAAACAAGTAAGAAGAACTGATTGAGCGACAACAACAAGGAAATGTCGCAAAGAAAGAGAAAAGACTCGGACAGGTCGGGTCGGGGAGGCCTGGCCTTAGAACTAACTATCAGGGGTGTTCCCAGGTCCTAGAGAACCGAGAGTAGGTACTCCGTAGTGGGTGGGGTTACTGCTGTAAAGGAGGAGTCCGGGCCCGGCGGTAGCGGTAGCGGTAGCAGTAGGTTAGTACCTAGCTCAACTCAACTCAACTCAACTGACTCTGTCTTCTGGAGTCGAGTCCTAAGCCAAGGAATACCAGAGTTTTGATGCGGCGATAAAGCCAAGACACGAGAGTTGAGTTTTTGATTTGGAATGACACAAATGAAAGAAAGTCAAAAAAGATGAGGGGAAAGAGAAAACAGGGAGGGTGAGACGGCAAAACCTCTGTCTGTCTGTCTGTGTCTGTGTCTTTTCTTATTCTTCTGCCTGTGGCCGTGTAAGAGGCGGCAGATTACGACGGTGAAAGCGGCGGAGGCAGTGGAGGTCGATTTTGAGAATGGCGGTGCGGCCGGAGGAGGCAAATACCGGTCAAACACCGCTGTACTCTACCTGGCAATCACTATCACTCAGCACTAGATCAGCTCAGCTCAGCATATGGGAAAACATATGTACCTACAGCCTGGTACTGTACCTACAGTAGGCTCTGCTCTTCAATCAGACACTCTAAACCTTTGGTAGGTAGGCAGAAAAACTGGGTTTCGGTGGCAGCGAAGCCAAGTGATTGAACCAATGTCAAGACGTTCTAGACCAGATTCAGCCTCATCAAGCGCATTGGCACGTGGGGTTTAGTGGAGAGAGAGAGTTCTTTCTTGTCGAGTCCTTTTCGCTCCTCTCTTCTCTAGACTCTTCCTCTTCGTCCACAGGCTGTGACGCTGACCAGGGATTGGCCAGGGTATCTTGTTCCGTGGGTATCGCCAAGCCAACGTCGGTCTGCGGTCTGCGGTCTGCGGTCTGCGAACCTGTGATGATGTGATCGAGTGCCGATGTCCCGTTACAGTGGTAGTCGGAGTAGTGTTCAACTATCAGTTGTTGAGAGGCGGTAAGACAATACAAGAGATGTGATATGCGGGGGGTCCAGAGGCCAAGGAGAGGTCGAGGCGGTCGGGTCGCAGATATTCACATCAATCAATCAACCAAGCAATGTCTTGCTAGCCTACAGTAGAGTAGCGGCAGATAACGACACGGATAGATAGACGTGAGTGAGATTTGGGGGCGTTTGCGGGGGTGATATCCTTGGAAACTTAAGATGCAGCAGACCGTATCTGTCTCGATAGAGGGGAATATTGGTCCAATAGGAAGAGTAGGGACAGATGATGATGCGATCAAGTCTGAAGCACAGAATGTTGTGTACATACAGAAGAAAAGAAGACAAGATATGGAAGAACTCGAAAGAAATGCGGTTCCCAAGGGACATGTCACTCACATGCAATTGTCCCCTCATGGACTCGAGAATTGCCAATTACCTACAATGTACTAACAGAGTAATATCAAACTCATGACGCTTCTGATCAGACGAAATTGGGCGATTAATTACTCTGTCAGGAAACGAGCAGCCAAGACAGAGCGAAATGAAGTTCCCAAGGTTCAGCCAACCTACTGATTGGTTCGCCAATAGTCTCGCCAGCTCTGCAAGGATAAATCATAAAACTGTTAGGTATGTAATCTGGGCACACGCAACTCTGATAATGTGATTCTTGGTGTGTGTCGTGATTTCGCTGTCTCGAGTCATCCACTAACAATTACACTCACGTTTTATCGGCCCTTCTCTAGTGTATACATTGAGCCAAAGAAACAAGATGCTCTACAGTTGTTTTCAGCCTTGTTTCTCCTAGACTTTCGACCTCGTCAGTTTATGCTGGCTGGTCTCGCATCTAAATTCCCCTCGAAAGGGTCCTCATCATCAACTGGCGTCTTTTAACTTGCGCCACAAGTCGATAGCGCTGTGCTTCTCCTCATTGCCCCTCTCTTCACAATGGACCCCTCCCCCGCCTCCGCTTCTCCTCTCACCTTCGCCTCAATAGATTCGCAACTCGTCTCTCGTGATGGAGTCAGGTTAAGTTACCAACATGCCTCAGTGACGTTTGACCTTCCTAACTGACTATTACGTGGCCTTCTGCTTGTGCATTACGTTACTCTCTTGACAAGTTCCAGTCCCAAGTAGGCACTCGAGTCTGCCTCCGTAGCTTGTTGTTGGTTGAGACATGCAGAAGCATCTGCAACTCTCCCCAAACGTCTCGCATGGAGTCTCAATATCAATATCAATATCATTCCCCCATAGTATCCGTTCACCTTGTCCTGTTATAGCATTCGGAGTGGGGAGTTCCTTGGCCATCTCCATACTGTCATACTAATCCACTAAGAACAAACCATAACTCGTAAATGACTTTTGTATCCACCAACTAAACAATATCCTTAGCTATGACCTCACTGCTATATACATACAACTACTAGGTGGACTTACAAGTAAATTTATGTCATTGGCTATTATTTGCTATGGAGACTGCGAGTCAACTTATAGTTCGAATTAGAAACTCAGTGAGTTACGCCGGAAACATCTGAGACATGCAAAACAAGTTTCATTATGATCAGATAGTTACCAGCAGTTCTGAAAGTCAAGTCATCCCAGAGCCCTAGCCTTTATAACGATAGTACGCATGTTATTACTTCGGTTTCAATACAGGCTCGATTGAGAAGGCACAGCGATATACAAAGAAGTCTCACTCATTGAGCCATTGAGGCTCAGGCCAGCCTAGACAGTAATACTTTCGACGGCTTATCGATCCAATAACGATGTATATCAGCAAGCTCTAGGCAGGAGAGCTAATTGTGCTATATCGTAATACATCGTGAACCATCTTGAATTGTCTTATCTACTTATGCAGTCATATGCACACACATCAACCTTCATCATGACCCCATCTTCAAACACAACGCCCCCAATGAGAAGGCCCGGACACTGTGTTTTGAAACACGGAAAGGCCCGCCTTGGCTCCTTCGTCTGCCGACGATGCCTGTCTGGTCTCAACCATTTTCAGTGTTGGTGTTTCATGACGTGTATTGGGGGGTATCTGACAAAGTGTGTAAGCCTGAACCATTAACGATGGCATTTCAGGCGTACAAATGCGTTACAATAGACTATTATATCTAAATCTTTTGATCCGAAAATAGCACTATCACAATATTGATTGTTTCCTGAGCTGTACTTGTCTTGAATTTCAAGGTCGAGCACCACTTCACACGATAAAGTTACGAAGTTACTTTCTAGTCAGTTTATTTAGACACAGATGCCTACCAGAATATGAATGTATTGTTCAGTAAACGGCTGTAATCTTATTGCATAGGTTCTATTCCGTACAGTGGTTATCAAAGCAGAGTGATCTAGGAATGTCCCCCTTCAGGATGGAGCCATGTCATTGACGAACACCAGCCTACAGGCCACTTTATAGATATTCGTCCTAGAAAGAAATATTCACGAGATTTCCTTAGACTCTTGATCCATCTTACCTTGACTCGCCTGAAAGGTCCGTAACTGTGTTCTAGGGGGAGCGGTACAGCTTCGCCGTCACCATCACCACTGGTTCCTGTGTTCAACAAAGCCCTGGATCTTGAATGATTGTTGTATGTTGTATAGCTCATAAAATCTCTCCTTCACGATATTGTACTGGGGGGTTCCTGGCCTGTCTTGTCTCTATTTGACTTGCAGTTAAATGACGCTTCAGTACGATACCTACGCATTGAAAGCTTGAGACCGGGACACACAAGTATAAGAGCACTATAATTATTAAATACTTGTATGATTAGTGCTCGTTCATTATTGTTTCCGCTTTGTTTGTGTGAGTCATGTTATGTTATTACATGGCTTTGCATATCTAACACTTCTTATTTTCTCGGCGATTCAACGTGGTAGACCTTCCAATAACTTAACAATATCGTACTCACCATCACCTTGGAGACTTAAAGGAGTGTCAATAACAATACAATGTATGCGGCATCGACATCTTGTGGAAACCCTGGATATGTTGAGTTGTGAATCTGAGTTTCTGCATATAGGGTAGTTAGGCCAAGTATTGCAAGTCATGATTCCAGGTAATCTGGGCGATAACATAGGTAGGATTACTCTATAGTGCCTATGATATACTGTTTGGAATGTTGTTAGTCTCATGTGTACAGTGTTCTTTGGACAAGGAAATGGCGTACTCGGTGGACTATGGTTCTAGATGCGCAAGTGTTTTCACCTATCTTTGCCTCGAGTCATAATGTTACCGAATTATTGATCATTGGAAAGTAAACTGTATTGGATATTAGTTATGGCAGTGATAATTTATCATGAATATGGTATCACAGCTTTATCTGATATTTCACTACACCATCTCTCACCTCGCGATGTAAAACACCATATCTAAGTTTCGCGATGTGTGACTTGGCGCCATACTAGACTGCAGGAAAAAGGCATTAGTGCAGGTACGGTGAGCTTTGACCTATGAAATCGATCAGTTATGACCAAGTCCACGATGGCAGCTCCCATGCTGCATGCTTATTCCGACAGCACATCCGGCAGCACCTCGTGCTTCCCCGAAGCATGCCAATGCCCCGCCATGGCCCGGTACGATCTGGGAACAAAAGAGCTTCGTTAATAACCGTCCAAACGAAATATATATATATATATATATAAATATGTGCCTGTGACACAAGAGAGACGTTCTAACGAAGAGATGGTATGAGCGGTTATGAACGCCTTGAGGCAGATGATTCGAATGGCTCCTTTGCACTCACAAATTACCGTCTCAAACAGGAGTCTTCCTGCAACCTCAACTGTGGCTCATATTTGCGTTGTATCTGACTGTGTTGGAAGCTTGAGTTGACAAGAACCGCTTCCAAGTCGGTGCATAAGTCTTGGAGCATGTGAGAAAACAAGAATCAAGGAGTGTTTGGTTACCAGGAGAGACAGACAAATTTGCATGTGAGTATAAAGGCATCGAATATAGCTTCGCGTCGGAGAGTACGAGCTCACGGTCTGGCAGACGTCCTTCCATTAGAACCCTGTTTGAGAAACTCTGGATGGAGACCTCATACTTGATGCGTCGACCCATGGTTTGAGCGAGCTGCCCTTTTCTGCCGACTGACATGTGCAAACGTCCTCATGCATAATGATGCCGGGTGAATGGCACCAAGGCCGTGAAGCCGTTGGTCTTCTTATCTGTGTATTCCTTTCATCGAGGCCTGCCACTTGAATCGAATTCAGGTCAAGGTGCATATAAATGAATGCAACAGTGTAAATACTTGACTGGAAACTCTTCGAATAGGTTGGCTGCGCCAACGTAGATGCCATTTGATGTGTATAAGAACATACTGAAATACGAACCATATTGACCAAGAGGCTGAGGATTCAGTACAAAGGCGAGATTTTTTGACCAAGTTGACGTTACAGAGCAACAAGGAAAAAGTAGTCTATCTGGTTTGGAGATGTGACCGTCAAGATTCAACCCTGTCGACGTTGGTTTAGCAAATGCTCCGTGCTTCAATCGTTTCTCCCCTGTCTAGCTAGCGACCCTGGCCTCCGAGCAAAGCTAGGGTTATCCCGGCTCCTCCACAAGTTTCGTAGCACTAAAAGAATAACGGCAGGAAGATCGGCTTCGATTTCAACATTCAGAATGTGATATCGCAACGCATTGTGAATATGGCCTCTCTTGAGGCACAGCTTTTGATATACCGGACCAACAACGCCCGGAGCCGTTTCTTGTCACTGCATGGTGGCGAGGTTACTTAAGATCTGCGAATGAGGGAAAAAACCTCCAGCATGCGCCCGTGAAAATGTCAATGGCTCCATAGCGGCAAATCAAGGTGTAAATGTGAGAGGGTTCAACAATAAACGAGTGGCATCAGGATCAGGGTGCAGTGGGGATCCCTGCAGTCTTGTCTTGATGGACAGACTCCCTCCGAGAGAGTCTGTCTTGAAAAATGCTGTAAACAAAAGGTCTGACCCACCATGCATTATCGATTGGCTTTGATTGAATAATAGCACTTTTGCTACCTGTTGCGTTGCAGGTAATGGTAAGTTGTCTTTGAGCTCTTGATGCCATTCGAGATTGAATTTGCAGGCAAGCAACCTCAAGCGCAGTAGTAGGAGCACAGCAGCACCTTTTTGTGAACAGCTGCAGACTGAGTGACAGTTATGTCTCAACATAGTGGTCAAAGCAACGCTACTCGGATTGGATGTTCTGAGTTGCTACATTAGATAGCCAAGCAAAACTTGAGACCTACAGGAGCCAACCAGCAAGAAATATGGCCGATGGTCTGCAGTAGTCTGCAGGACGATAACTATTGCCGAAACTGTCGAGCTGCGTTGCGCCGCGTAGAACTTGACTCGACCTTAGACCAACAGATGCTGGCTGATAACTAGGAGCTGTTTGAAGGCTCCTAACAGGACAGACGTGCGTATGATATCCACATGCTGGAGTGCACGCGCCAGCTTCTGTGAGCCTAGATCACATATGGTAAGGGCTCGGGATCTGGCGAGCTTGATTTGTTTGTCCAGTGTCGACTGAGCAACAATTACAGTGGCTCTTCGCTGACAGTGGAGTCGATTCGATGAGGAACGAACGACTGACCCGTTCTAGCCATTCTGCGACAGGCGTAGAAGAATGAATGGACAGATCATTTTGCGGCTCATCATCGATCAGGAAGGGCTGGGACAATGTGTAGTCGACAAAGATGAGCCAATTGGAGTATATGATGACCGACATGCCACTAGGCCTTGTTGCTATCGATTTCCGTATGTGCACAAGCAGGTGGTAGTGCTGAGCTATTTTTGCATGCAAGTTGAGGAGACCTTCTTTTGTGTCTGTAGTTCCCTCTTTTGGCTCAAACCAGTGATGTTCATTTGGCCCCAGGCGTTGTGGTACCGTCTTGGCTGTCGTACATGATACTCACGGAAGACCCTTGTGGTGCCTGTCTCAAGCAAAAACCAACAACAGGCCATGTGGGTTCGAGCATCGCGAAGAAGTAGCAGATCCGGGTATGGTGTGATTTTACGGGTTTAGTTACCATCTGCAATTGCGTACGACTCCTCCAGACTCTATGCCCGTATCGTCAGCAAGGTAACTCCAGCGAGGACCAACCGCATAAAAGTGCAGCTCTCATAAGAGGGGTCCAATCTGAGAAACATAATCCAGTAATTTGCTGGGGTAATAGTAAAAAAGAAACAGCCACAAATGGCCAGGAAATCCGCTTCCCCAAGCAGAACAGTCCAAACCGCAGCGAAGCAAAACAAGGCTGTATTCTGATAGACAGCGCAGTGGCATATTGTACCAAGCCATCCATACAGTGACATCTGCCATATTACACCCGAGACTTGATATCTCAACCGATAGCAGCTAGCCACAGATCATCGGCTTTGGTGTGTTGCACCGTGCACTGACTCAAAGCTGCCGATGCAGGTAACACAACCATCATGACTGGAAGAGAGAGACAAGCGGCCAGCGGAGATGATGCAGAAGCAGACTCTTGGCTCTTCTCGGAGTCTTTCAAAATGTAAATCTCATTAGCTAGCCGAAGCCGAAGAGGATCCGCAGCATTGTAACCCTGTCGCCTCTGTTTAGCTGCCGGGTTGGTCGATCTGCGGTTTTGTAGTGTCCGCTGGTCGGTTGTTTTCTCCAGGCCGGTTTCCTCCCACCGAGCATAATCGGCCGCGGGTCCTGACGAGTTCCATTGGAGGTAGGCAACGCAACGCGGCAGCCGTCTATGGGCGGAGCGGATCCAATCTTGACGACTCGAGACGGCGAGACAATGCGAAGTGATGTGATGATGCGTTTCCTCTGGCCACTTCATACATGCACTGTCCTCTCATTGTCTCTTCCTGCGTGGATAGGGCACGGGAATCCTCTCTGCACCTCAAGCGACTTTATTACTTGACTCGGAGAAAGATATCCATGCTGATCCATGGTGGTTGATGTGGAGGTGCATGTTGGCGATAAAGAAAAGCGAATAGAATTCGTAACATCACAACGGATGTTGGACTGTACCAGATTGTTATCTAGACGATGGGAGTGACATATCTGAATCAGTATAGAGGTACCTCACTGATGATCAGCACGAATTCGATGAAGCCACCAAGATGTTAAGTATCAGCTAGGAAAATTAGAAGACGTAAGTTATGCAACCAGGAAAGGAACATAGGTAGGCACATTACCTGGGCTACTAGGTGCGAAGGTGGGTTCCCCACCATTTCTTTCCTCGACAACTAAGCTAACGTTGACCAGACAGGGACCTCGGATTTGAGGTTATCTGCACCTTCTGTACGGAGTACCACTTTCCTCCGGACTATCCATGATTCAACCTACTAACCTAGGTATAGGAATCTGCCCAAAGAAAATAGAAACTCACTAGTGCTGCTCCTCCCCCATCTTGTCGATTGCACTTACTTTGAGATCAAGATTGATCTTAGCATGGTCCTTCCCTAGGTAGCTACCTCAAATGAGTTTATCTCATTGCCACGGAAGGCATCAGCCGTCTTCCGCTCAGCTCCCTTGTACATTGTGTGATATCGCTTCTTCGACCTACATACTGCATCTTCTCCATACATACGCTAACATCTCCATACTTCGTCCAGTAGCTGGCGCGCATCAGGGCCCAGTTCCTGCATTCAAGGATTCTTAGCCTGCACGTCCATGATATCCGATATCGAAGGCAGTCCTCCGTAGTTACCTCGTACAGTAGCTCGCTCGCCAATTGTCTCTCCGCTCAGTGGCTTTTGGTTGGCCAATGGATCAATGATCTTCTCCTCATCTGTCGATATGCAATCTCGAAATACATATACATAGCTGTATCCGGCCTCTCACAACTGCAGCAGCAGAAGCAGCGCTGCAATTTGCTCATTTGTCCAATGCATTCCACTGGATTCATTCTGAACCTCAGATGCAAGATGCAAGACAACCTCCTCTTGCCTCTGATACGATGAGCCGGCCTGTCGCACCACAGGCGAGCGGCTAATGGACTGGCATATCTCCAAGTCAGGTTGTGCTTTATGCTTTATGTTGCAGATTGATGAGTCCCTAGATACATGCATACAGTATCCTGGTTCATGTCCGAGCCGCCTCCAGCTATTAACCCACTCCCCACTAGATCCTCACCAAGGCAATGCGATGCTGAATGGCTGTCTTGTTTTGTCTTGGCTTCGTTGGACTTTACTCGCTCGCGCCAGCAGCAACGAGATCCACACGCTAAACACGAACAAGGTCCCATGTCTCCTCTCCCGTCCGTAGCCATCGACGCCATCGAGGTTTGTGTGAACCCTGCACTTTGGACCCCAGAGGCAAAACAACGAAACGACAAGGCTCATGATGTGCGCCGCGGGCCGAGCAGCACTGGCCAAGTGCTATTCAATACCTTGACATGGGCTGCTACGGGCACGAGACATGACTCTCATGCGCCAGCCCAGAATCGGCGCCACGATGATAGGGTCTAAAGTCAAGCGAACGGACATGCTGGAGTTTTCAAGCCAAGGCACTGAGGTGCCTAGCAAAAGATGCTAATGCCGACTCCACGCTTGCGAGCCTGCGCCCCCATGCCCTGTCCTGAATACAGTCGCAGTGCTCCATGTCTACAATGTACAGTCACCCCGCTTGCTCAGTCGCTCCAGTGTTTCTCGACAGCTTGCAGGAGTAGCATGGAAATGGACAACAAGAAAAGACAGAAAATAAAACCGTACCGTTCTCGGTAGTAACGCGGCCGGGGTCGGCGTCGAATGAGACTCAAATGGCTCTCAGTAACGCATCTCAAATAACGCGCGCCAGTCTCTTTTCTCTTCACTGTGATCTCAATACACCCCCTCCTCCAATCCCATGTGCGCTACTAATTAGCTACATAGTCGTGCCCTCTTTAATCCCCCAATTCGAGCCGCCGCCGCCGCCATACATGGCCCCTCCAACCCTCTCAAATCATCCAACCCCTCGCTCCCCACTGGTCCTGGTCCTAATGCAGTGAGCGCAAGACCAATACACCCCTGCTGTCTTGTCCGTTGTCCAGAACAAGATCAAATCTCGACAGACTTGCGCGCTTGTCTCTACGTACATAGTTGCCGCCCTACCAGTGCCACCACAACTAGGTACACACTACGATGGCCCACGACCTCATCAAGGACCCTCACTACTCCATGTTCATGCATGGTCCGTTTTAGAGACGGGGTTTGGTTTAGGTATATATCATAGACCCGTTCCCAGTCTTCACCCCAGGCTGTTATCATCGCCACTACCTCCCTTCCTCCTCCTCGCCCTTCTTCCACAGGCCAATTCCTCTTGTCATGGCCATCTTTGAATAATTCCTTTTCCCGTCATTGTATATTATTCCGGTGCCTCGAGTCTTGCAACGGTGCGACTGTGTCTCTTGTGCATAGTGTGTTTGCTTTGGTACTTCCAGCGTCTCTGATTCACTTTCACCACAACACAATCATCTTGGACGGTCAACCACTATCAATTCCGGATTACGAGACACAGAGTCTTGTTTTTAAATCACTTATAAACCCTTCCTCGCCCTTACTCTTTCGAATCTCTATCCTCGTTGTGCAATACCCCTCAACAGCCGTGTATCACAAGAACATCTCTTCCCATCGTGGGATCATCAGCACCTCCTCCCACCTTTCAACCTCACTGGAATTCGACACTTGACAGCTTCAGCATGTCTGAATATGAGACTCAAAGTATTGGGCGCAGCCATCTTCCTGGCCTTGCTGGGTTATTAGCACTGCCAATACCTTCTTTCAGCTTTTGGTATTCAACTACCTTTTGGCTGTACCTTTTTGTAGGCCTTTGGTAAGTCATTTTCAATATCTTGAGATGGAAACTGCGTTTCTCAACAAGAAGGCTTTTAGGAAGCCCTAAATCCCATCATGACCAACCAGTTCTGACATGATCTTAGGGTTCATCGCTATCTCCGTCTTCTAGTTCATTGCGTCAGCCATTGGACATATAAGTCGAAGCCCATCCCCAGCAAACCGACATTCACGAGTAAGGATGTGACTGTGGTTATCCCAACCATTCACAATGCTTTCGAGGAGTTACGCCCTTCTATTGAGAGCATTCTCGCTTGTGAGCCTGCTGAGCTGATTCTGGTCACTACGCATGATAAGCGAAAAGACCTCCAGCGCCTGGCAGACTCCCTGGTTTTCCCCAAAGTCCGTGTTCTGGATACTCCTATTGCCAACAAGCGCCTGCAGGTGTGTGAGGCGCTCCCCAAGGTCGAGACTCCCATCACTATCATGGCGGACGATGATGTGACCTGGCCCTCGACTCTTATGCCCTGGATCCTCGCTCCATTTGAAGACCCTCAAATCGGCGGTGTAGGAACTTGTCAACGAGTTCGACGGGAGCATGATGGCTCTTGGTCAACCAAGGCCTGGAACTGGCTGGGTGCAGCTTACATTGAACGTCGAAATTTCGAGATATCAGCCACCCACAACATCGATGGTGGCACATCATGCATGTCTGGTCGTACTGGCGCCTACCGCTCTGAAATCCTCTCTAGTCATGACTTTCTCCACGGCTTCAAGAACGAGAAGTGGAGAAAGTGGATTTTGAATGCTGACGACGACAACTTTGTGACTCGTTGGCTGGTAAGCCACCAATGGAAGACATGGATCCAGTACGACAAGGAGTGTGAGATCGAGACAACTTTGGAGAACAGCACCAAGTTTTTGTACCAATGTTCTCGTTGGGCCCGAAGCAACTGGCGAAGCAACTGGACCAGCATGGTCACTGAACGCTACATTTGGAAGTGAGTAAAAAGAATTATCCGTGTAAATCTTGGTCGATCTAATAAGAAACAGGCAACAGTTGTGGTGCACATATGCTCTTCACTTCGCGACTTTTACTTCGCTGGCCTTTGTCGTTGATCCGCTTCTCCTAGCTTCATGCTGGTGGGGAACTGCGGACTGGGATATCCAGAATCGCCGATACGTGTTCTGGACTCAGTTTATCTTCATGTTTGCGTTCACGAAGGTAGTCAAGCTGATGGGTCTGTTTATTCGAAACCCAAGCGATATCATGTTCTTGCCAGTTTCCGTTATATTTGGATATTTCCACGGATTGGTCAAGCTGTACGCCCTGATCACTCTGAATATGGTACGTATCGAAGAAAAAAAAAAAAAAAAAAAAAAAAAAGTAATCAACTAACCATCAATTGTTTAGACTTCATGGGGTAGCCGAGCTGATGGAGATGCAAACGATGAGCAGCGACTTGCTCCCGCCCCTCAGCCTTCAATCGTTTTGAAGACACCTCCTGGCAAGGGATCGCTTATTCGATATAACGCTCGTCAAAAGGGACGGCAACCTCAGGCACAGCAAGTCGCATGGGAAAAGAGCGACTATGCAGCCTATGATTCAAGCACCTCGTACGTGCCCATACGAGTGCATACACCAATGGTAATGACGCCAAACACCACCAAGCTGCACACGAACGAAACTTCGATCAATTCACAGTGTTGGGTAATCTGACCTGGCGATGAAACGATTTGATGAGGCCATGAATAACGTTTTCATTTTCACGTGGGAAGTTAATTGTCCATGACCAATGGTTAAATGGAACGACGAAAATCTTCCTACATCTTCTCTTTTATTACTTCTTGCACACCACACCACAGCCACCACCAAAAAAAAAGGACGGATTGGGGACACAGATGGGAGGCCTTTCAAGAGGCCGGTTGGGCAAAAGTTCTTGCTTCTTAGGGGGATGATGATTATGCTTTTCCAGTCGACGGCCGCTGACGAGGTTGAGAGTGTCACCTCCTTGGAATGAGATATTTCCAAAGCAGACGAAAGACACGTGGTAACCTGAACAGCGAGCTTTGCTGGGCCAAACCTGTTTTGGTGGGACAGCAGTCAAGGCTATCATGACCACTAGCTTCTTGACTTGCTAACAAAACCCGAGCAAGAGTCATCTTCACTCGTTTTGTAACAATTTGGGATCATTTGGGACTACGGGTGGAGGCTATTCTAAGTGGTGTGTGAGATTCACAACGGGTACACAAAGCATAGCTAGCTTTAAGGCATGTGAGAGTGATACTCAAAACATTGGGAGATATCTCCTACCTGACAATTACTTGTTTACTAATATGGCCTCTGTGATCTGACTTTACATACTTGGTTCTGACTTCTGAGGCGGGTATAACGGGCGCTGACATTTCATACCCAGTTAAACCCACATCAAAGTCAACAACCTGTTAGTTACTCCGTAGTTCACAAGGATAGATACAGACTCAGTAGAGACATTGAGTAACCTAAAATGGCATCGTTGACACTAGCTTCGAGTTTAGTGATGACAGCCCTAGCCTAAAGAAGAGAGTGAAAGGATGGCTCAATGGACTGGCAATTAGAGATCCACAGCACCACCCACAAAGTGATTAGTTTCGTGGTACGACAGCAGACAGCTCAGATGGTTTGCACTCGTTCAGATGTGACCTTGGTCTTGAGTACATATGGCACACCAAAATCTTGCATCTGCTCAACTGCAGCAAGCTATATTTGGTTTAGGGCTTGACGTGTTGCACTCGCATTGAGCGCAAGTGCCGGACATTGATGAGACAGGTAGCCACAAAGTCAAAAGGGAATTAATTATCGCATCATCTCTGAAGGCTTCGATGCGCACATATCCGTAAAGCTCGGGATATCCAGGGTCCTGCCCTGTTAGGCAATGTGTCCCAGTCGAAACAACGCGAGTCGTAATATGTGGCATCGAGGGCAAACAAGAACCACTTTCGTGTCATTGTCAGGTCGGGTTCCCTGATCACCGTTGCATCTTCAGCGGGACTCGACTCGAGATGAGGTGCAGGCTCAGACAAGACAGGGGAGTCTGGTTGGACAAGACTCGGAGTCAAGAAACAAAGCCTGTAAGCCCCCACCAGGTATACGCTCCGCTTCCCCTCCTTGTCGGCCGAACCAAGACATGGATCCCATTTTCAATCTCCGTGGCCGTGACAGCTATCAGGCTAGATCATGTGTCTCACAGCACAGCACAGCGAGTGCGAACCACGAGCACAGCCAGAACTCGAGGGAACAAGGCAGAATGGAAACGTAATGAGCCTGCTTGTGTGGGGAGGGGTTTGATCGAGTGGACTGGAGGACGGGTGCAAGATAGACGCCAAGCACAGAGGCTAGAGTTTTCAAGCCAAGCTAAGCATTTGTGGACAGCGATCGTCTGCACTTGGTCCTCTTTGATATGATATGGATTCTGACGCGGGGTTTTTTCTTGATATCCACTTACGGAGTACAATATGTACAGGAGATATCATGATGTGAGATGGACAACGCAGGGTACCTGATGTAATTCTGGTTAGCTGAGTCTCAGTCTGGGGGTAGCGAGTGTAAGCCAGGCTAGGCCAGGATCACCATGATGCGACTGGCTTGTCAGCTTGGCATCTACATCGTGATTATCCTTATGCTGTTCGTTGCATTATCTCTTCTTGAATCTAATAGTACGTAATGCATGTAGTGTACAGCTATATATGCATAGACTACCAGCTGCAACAAAAGCCAACATGTCTGATGGTGTGGGTGTCGAATATTATTGCAACCCTTGGTGCATGATGAATTACGACAGTTGTCCACCATGTATGTCGCTCATCATCATTGTCGTAATGCCATGTTGGTTCTTGTCTAGCTTTCTGCGGGCCTTGGGGCTCTGCTATTTTTGTGTGAGGCCGGCATATGACCGTCATTGGACCGGCTCCGTCTGAGAAAACAATATTCTTTTGCCAATAACAAGATAAGTATTGTATCGGAACTTGATTTCAGTTGCTATTGTTGGCGTAATGTCTTGCGTGAGCTCACGGGGCCCATTAGGAGTTGCAAAGCTGCACACCATATTGGTTGACCCTGGAGAAACATATCCAAACGATATCCACAACGACTGATGTCTGTGACGATGTTTTTTACTCCTAAACCCACCTCACCAAAGGACTGATCCTGCTTGTGTCACCAACCCATCCTTTGCCAAAGGTTGCAAAAAACCCCACAACCTTGAATCTTTTGTTTTGCATAACATCATCTTACATCGAATTGGATGCAGGTCCCTGGTCGTAAATCCTCCGGGAATAGTCCATCCTTTTGCAGATCCTTCGTCAGTCAGCGAGTGACCAATGCCGTTGATATAGAAGGTTTACTGGAGATTCCTCTTCTCTCATCGTATCGCAACGCGCATAGCACGACCAGCCCCACGGGATCAGACGGATAGCCACATATCAGAAAAGTCACTGGGTAATCGACATTGCACAGGCTGAGCCTCGATCTGGCTGTCGAGTCACTGTCCCTGCTGTGTTTCGTCAAGTTGCTGCGCCATGAACCCTTGCGAGTAGCCCCGTTTCCCCTCTTTGATAGCGAAGATATCGTCGTGGGTCTAGAGCTCGGACTTCAATCGGGCAACAGCAAGGATGGCACGGGTCAATCGCGTTCGTGACGCCAAGGAAAACCCTCTGCAACTGGTGGCAGGGTTTGTTGTTGATAGAGAACTGCAACGGCTATCAAAAGTCGCATCAAGTGTTCCTGGTGTTTCGGAATCGCATTAGTATGTGATTTATCCTGCACAAATGATACCCCTCTATCATACACTGAGACCTGCCGACGTTGAGCGCATATAACTAAGTACATGAGTATGCATAGGTACATATGCATGTCTTGGACTTTTGAGGTGCTCGGTTTCTGTAGCACATGGATGAATCACATATTTCTGTTCAGACGGCCCGGAACCCGATGAGGTGATCGAGATGCTGGAGTATCGACTTAGCTATCTGCGTCTTGCGGGAAGTGCTGGTCGCTATAACTAGTAGGTGAATCATAAGAAACTACCATACCTGTCGAGGTCCAACGAATTATCTCTCATATTCAGTGCTGGTTGGTGATAGGGTTCGGTGCAAGATCGAGATGCCTAAATTGAGTGATGGCAACAAGCAATGGTCAAAGCTTCTTTTGGCTGATTGCCTGATGAGGTAACTCGAGATCTCGTACCAAGCGGGATCTAGATAACTAGGAAGGTACATGGTACATCCTTCCCTTCCATGATGCCTACCTATCTTTGGGTGTAAGGCATAGTAGATTGGAGGGCACTCACTCTGGACAGGTGAGGTAGGCAGGCAGGCAGGCAGGCAGGTACATACCTTCGTAGGTAGGTAAGGGTTGGAAGGAACCAGTTCGATCGACTTGGGAAAGTAGTTCGCAGTACGTATCTTCTCTTGGCTATTCATTGGGCAAGAACTTCACTGATTCATCAATCTCCGTTCTCTCTTCCCGTCTCCATCCTTCATCCCTACAAGCTCAACCGTAGTCTCCTCTTCTGCTACTGTAGAGATGGCGCAAGAAAAGACCCCGGCCGCGATGGCGTCTGACGATTATCGACCCTCTAATGCAATTCTAAGATCGACAAGTCTGTTCGCTCATCGCCCGTCAAGTGTACACCCACCATCCATCCCCATATGCTTAGCTGCAGCTCGCTATCGGCCGGAGGCGTCACATCGTCGAATGCTTACCCATGACTAGCAAAGGGCATCTTGGTGTGAACCCTGTTGTTTTCTCAGGCACATCAACGCAATCAGAGCCAAGGGTTAATGCTACTGATTCCGTCCCTTCCCGGAAGAAATGTCGCATAGAAGAGACTGTGGATATTACCTATGGCTGCAGCCAAGTTCAATGTACAGAGTATCAACTGCCGTGCATTGTTGAAACGAAGCAGAACGAGGAAGAATAAATATCGCTTTGTTGAGAAGCCTAAAGTCTTTCGGCGGCCACTACTCGCATCAAGTCGTGCAGATGTATGGTCTTATGCGTCAATTACTTGGCCACAACTGTCACTGGCTCACATATACCTCTGTAGATGCACTGAATTACTCGCGGTCTTGATGCGCCGTTTTTACAAAGCCCACTCGAAAACGGTGGGCGGAGGTGCGGCGGCTTACCATCGGTCGGTCGTCGCCCACTCTTCGGAGGTCCGCTTCAACTCGCAAAGCCGCAATAGCCGCCGGGCCGGTCCATTTCAACATGGACCCTTGACGAAACTTTATGTGTCGCTGGTTGTGATAGACCTTATCCACGTTTGCGTATTATCAAGACTCGATAAATAAGTATGTGGACTGGGGTTGAGCAAGCCTACGGCGCAGAAACTGCTAACCTAGTAGCGAAATGTTTTCTCCTTCATCTACTGTTTATGCAGGTTGTTGTCTCAAAATCGACTGTTAAACATCCCAACTGCGCTACCTGAAGAACCTAGCCCAAAATACACGCGATAGATTTTAGTGCCTCAAAGAACCCTGGCAGCGTCAGGCCAGACTAACGTGGGACACCACAGGTGTGCTTGTATCATCGGCGTCCGAGCGTGCATCCTGCAGGCCATGCTTGCGTCGCGCCGTCCATCTCCACTTGCTAAACCAAGCGAAGTTGGCATTTTGGAGGGTTCGTGTCGACAACACATCTAACATTTGTGGGGGAGGGGACTACGATAGGCTGTGAGCGAGCAGGTGGCAGATAGCGCACGGGCTTGTTCTTTGACTACCATCGTGATGCTAGCTCTAGATGTCGTAGCTTTGATCTCTCGTCGATGATCTTGTGGGCACATCGCGTGATGTCCGATGCAGAGACAGTCTGAGACATGTGAAGGCTGAAATCGTCCCCTCGGCGAGTTTCTACATTAATAACGCCTTTCTAAATAAGGTACCTGACTCTTCGGCGCCAAGAAAACTACTCATATATCGATCAACCGAGGTAGTAGCGCTTCAACACCATGGTGTGCATTGTCAAAACCTGGGGTAGCTGAATTATGCCTTGGGCATGGTGAAGGCAAGTCGTTATCAAAAACAGATCAAGCAATGACGCGAAAGATATAACAAATAATGTCGTGATGTTACCAAGGCTTCCTTTATATATCGTTTGAGGACTAATGATTCACCAGCTAATAAAGCGATCGCCTCAGTCTGTGGCTCAATACCAGGCGCACAAAGACGTTTCTTGTTCACGATCGGTGATTAAAAAAGAGTCTATTTTCATGACCACACAACACGCTACAATGTCTCAAACATTCCCTTTACATGGCATTTCTTGAAGATTCTTCATCAATAGATTCAGTGCTCTTATGGTGTTTGATTCATAGTCTCGGTTACATGACCAACATGATGCTCGAATACACATATATCAATCTAAGTATCCGGCCGAAAAAGGCTACGGGGTAAAAAGAACTAGGAGCAATGGCTTAGAAAGATAATATATGGCCCAGGGCCTATGCCAGAAGGTCAGCACTGCCCAATGGAAGACGCACACAACTCGAAAACAAAGGGCTGTAACTATATAATACAGTCCGAGAATATCACCTCATAGTCTCTGTATCGAAGTGATCGACGCCCCTTAACTGCAGTGGCTGTTGCAAAAAGGAATCGAGGATAAAGAATGGGAATGTTGCATTGACTCGCTGGTTACACCCAAAATTACAAGAAATATTGAAAAGTTTCCTCCCATAGTCCAGCTGCCTATCAAGATCTGAAGTCCAAGAAGCTCGAAGGTTCTCACGTACCAAATGTCTTTGATTTGTTCTCTGCTTGCTTTAGACTGAGCCTCCAAGATACAGGATGTTCTGCTTGATGGACTCAGTAAGTGTAACTCGTCCGGTATAAACATGTGCGACAGTGTCCTCCCAAGCATGAGGATGTGGGAGGGGGAGCTCAACCGTGTCGCCAGGATGAACGTGTTCTGAAAGAATGACAGCAGCCAGAACGGGAAGGTATGTTCGAGCATAGCTGAGGCCTGAGAAAGGTTAGACTTGGTTCGCGGAGTTGTAATGCTGAGGTTAAAGGTTCAAGTACTTACGTATAGCGACGGGGCCACAACCTTGGCGGGAGCCTCTGCGCTCAAAGGCCGGCGAGTCCTTTGCGTCTACTCTAGGAAGAACACCGTGAGAATGACGTCTCTCGTGAGAGACTCCCGGGGAGGATGCTCGAGAGCTGACAGAAGCAGGTTGAAGAGTGACGACTGATGCACGCCTATTCTCTTCATGTCGTTCAATGGGGCTCATAACTGGAAGTGTAGCTCGTAACTCGTCCAAGTCGAAGGTTCTAGAGAGTATAATTGACTTGCGTCCACGAGAATGAACAGCCACACGAGTAGTCAAACGTCTCTCCGAATGATAGGGCGAAGACGCTTCTGCATCACTCGAGGATAACTGAGATAAGCGGCGAAGTTCAACGGGCCGCACAAATATCTCAGGCTCACGAGATCTGTGTGAAGCTGCGATCCATCGCCGACGATGATGCTCTCTTTGTCGAGCAAGGTGCATGGCTCTGGCGTGAAAGGGGCCACCAGGGGCAGATTGCCGGCGCTCATAGTCGACATGAGGGGATTCACCACCGCGCTCTGCATCTAACTCCTGAAGCAACATGCTTCTTGTCTCTTCTGCTAGGGTAAGTCTTTGAAAAACGGGAGGAGCCAAGAGTGGCGCAGAAAGGGGAGAGGGCCGAGATGGCAATGTGCTAGGGCCTGGGCTTTGGAGAGAAAGAGGTGCAATCGGTCTCAAGGAGACGTTGCGTAAACCAGACTCAAGCTTGGGAAGATCACGTTTTCGGGGTTCAAACTGATCAGCTTTTGTACCATCATCCTGCTTCATATCATCATCTTTGGGCTCTCGAAGTTGTGGAAGAGGTCGACTGTGTGGTGATAGGGGTGAAGGGGTCCATGACGGGCTCTTCTGGATGATACGGGATCTCAAAGACCGTACATTGAGACCAGGGCCTGAAGTTTGGATAGGTTCTATGGGTGGACGAGGTCTGGCTTCAGAGGCGACAGTGGTCATAGTTGATGTAACGAAGAAGGAATTTCACGAAGATATTGGACAGGCTCTGAGTAGGCAGATAAGAATGGGACACAAACAAGGAGTTTGACACTGCTGGTTCTGGAAGATGGGAGAGCGAAGTGTTTTGAGGAACAAGGAGTAGCCCTCACTTCCATGGCAGGATGATAAATATTTTATTATTAGAATAAAATGGCGCCCGATCTTAAAGAAAGGATGACATATGCGCTGCTGATTTGCCCCAACATGCTCTGACTTCAGAGATTTCAACACAAAGGAGTTAGCCATATGGCGTTGGCGTAAATCTTTGACGAAGTGAGAGTGTGTGCTTGCTAAGGCAGAGAACAAAGAAATGCGGCTTGCTCTAGGCAATGGATGCCGACATGATGAGTCTGCGTCCGCGGCACAGAGCCCGGTTTTGGTTGGCCACCCCGGCCCAGCGGCCTGAAAGAGGCGCTGAGGAAAGCCTGACCTGTCGAATATCGCAAGGTTACGGATACATGTGAGGTTGAAGACGGAGACTAATACTGTGTAGAAGGCGTCTGCGGTTGGTGGTGAGGACACACGTGACAGGGTGTCCTGTCTCAGGCGCAACGTCTCATTGGCTGATAGGTTAAAGCTCCCTGTCCCGTAGCCTCGGGCCCCTCCATCTCAATATCCAACGACAACTTTACTTACACGTTACAACGTAGTAACTTCAAGGCTGACTTTAACATTACTTGCCAACTTTTACAGGTCTACTGCCTCCACCATTTCTTTGTGCTCGAACCTCTACACTCTCCTAAATTATGCGCTGAGGCTTGCTGTCATTTGCCGCTGGCCATGTCTGAACCCGGGAGCTACAAGCAACGAAAGGAGGACTTTGTGTCCAATCTCTCTGGCGGCTCTGTCGCAGAAATCAATTATGTTACATCCGTTGCGGCTGTTAGTACCCCCATTCTACCTGAATAACTAGTTGCTAATCTTGAATTGTTACAGGTAGCAATTGTTCTGTGGTCCGTCCTCCAGGCCCGCCAGTCTTTCTTCGAACCGTATACCGTCCTTGCATTCGCTGTTGATTTCCTCCTCAACGCTGGAGCCATTCTCTTGTCAATAACTCTCTACTCAAAATCACCGCTTCTCCTGAACCTGCTTCTCATTACGCCTGCGATCCTCATCTTCATCCTTCCACCTCAATCTGCAAGTCGAAAGAAGAAGCTCAAGGTTCCTCCAAATGCGCGGTCCAAGGAAAACTCCGGGCAGCTTGATGTCTTATCAACAAAGCCCTTCCTCACAAACTTTCGCGGTTGCATGATGATTGTCACCTGTGTGGCCATTCTTGCTGTCGATTTCCGCTTGTTTCCTAGACGGTTTGCCAAGGTTGAGACATGGGGTACTTCTCTGATGGACTTAGGTGTTGGATCCTTTGTCTTCTCAGCCGGCCTTGTTGCAGCTCGTCCTGTACTGCGCGAGAAAGCGATAGGTCGCACAACCGGCCGGGCAACACCCCTTTCCCACCGGCTCGTGCATTCGCTGCGTCACTCTATCCCACTACTAGTGCTGGGGTTAATACGTTTCCTGAGTGTCAAGGGTTTGGACTACGCCGAACATGTGACAGAATATGGCGTTCACTGGAACTTCTTCTTCACCCTTGGTTTTCTGCCCCCATTTGTTGCCATCTTCCAGTCAGCTCTGAAATGGATTCCTTCATTTGCAGCCCTGTCGTTGTTGGTGGGCGTCACATATCAAATTCTGCTTGAAACCACTAGTCTAAAGGCGTATGTCTTGACGGCGCCCAGGACCGACCTAATCAGCATGAACCGGGAAGGTATTTTCAGCTTTATTGGATACCTAGCAATTTTCCTTGCTGGGCAAGATACGGGCATGTTTGTCATTCCCCGAAACATCCCTCCCAAGAGTACCGCCAGCCCTGGAGCCCAGAGGAACACTCTTCTGATGACCATGGCTGTTTGGGGTGGTGTCTGGACTGGACTCTACTTGCTCTCCACGAATTATCACTATGGTTTCGGCTTGGCAGTATCCCGTCGCATGGCAAACCTGCCCTATGTTTTATGGGTTGTTGCTTTCAACACCTTGCAATTGCTGGGCTTTGCGGTCATAGATTCGATATTCTTCCCTGCCTTTTATAATGCACAAGACGCAAAGACGGAGAAGGAGGCTTATATGCAAGCCACCAGTCGTGTAATTCGAGCATACAATCGTAACGGATTGGCCATCTTCTTATTGGCAAACTTGTTGACTGGCTTGGTCAATATGACGGTCAACACTCTGGATGCTACTCCCATACTCACAATGGAAATATTAGTTGCATATACCGCAACGATCACAGGGGTCGCGGTAGCACTAGATGCTTATAATATCAGCATTAAGCTTTAAGCATCGCATCGCGTCTGGCATTTTGATCTCACATATCTAGCGCAGCATTTCATCGGCCTTGCGGTCATTATAGAGGCTATTTAATAGAACATGGTCAAAATACTCAGATAATAAGTTGAGCTTATGTTGACTCCATTGGTGCAATTTAATGCATAGAATTCCACTTGGCCACTAGATGGCCGCTTCAATATCTAAACTTCCAGTGGTTCATGGTTAGTAAATATCCTAAGCATTGCGCATGACTTTTCATGCATTCAGAGGTGAGTTGCCACGGGTTCCCATACGGTTCGCTTCTCGTATCAGTATGTCAAAATAAGGCAAGGATAGAGAAGTTGTATCTCTGCTAGACGACATGAGGTAAGTTCATGCTTCTTAGACGGATCTCAGAAAGGGCACTCCTCTTTCCAGGATACCTCAAGACAGAACGAAGGGCTGTTCAATCATGAAGGGAAGACGTCTCACTTCATGATGATTCCAACCCGGCTTGCTTGAAGCTCAGAGGTAAGTTGGACACTAGTTTGAACAGATGCGAATATCACCATAGCTCGTGACGTGATAGATCTAGTTCCTGCGGATGTTGATATGTAGTCCGATATGCAGAGTAGATCGCCTGAGCAAACCTAGTCATGGCTGCTATTGGAGCATGAATTTATCACATCGCATCAAAGATCAAGAGTGACATCGAGAGCGTAGATCAAGAGGGAATTCAGGGCCATGACTAGGATCAAGTCATGCGTTAGAGATGAACTGTCGAGTGGATGTAACGCGATCTTCACTTGTGGCTTATGCAATTGCGATTGCGGTACAAGACGCAAGCATATTTGAGAACTGAGTTAAAAATCAAGGCCTCATCGATGGCAAGGATGACTGGCCCGGCATGTTACTTGGCAGCTCACGATTACCAGGATGGACGCGTCGCGACAGGAAGTGAGGGGTGATTCCAATTTCAGCTGAAATGTGTATAACGTACCATTTATACATGACATAGTGACTCAGCTGAGAAGGGGTCGATAGCCCATCATGACGATGGTAGCCATCTATCTGTATGAGACCCGTACCCAAGATTGACGTTCATGACCCAAACACTTTGACGTGAAAATTGATCTCCAGTTCCCGCGTCGATTCTTCCAAAAGAAAGAATCTGTTTCTAGAGACGGCGACGCCGGAAGATGACGTCTGAAACGAAGAAAAGAAGTCAACGCAACCTTGTCAAGCTCAAATTCACGTCAGATAGATCCCTGTCTGCTTTACGCGTAGCTCATCTCCGGTATTAATGCTGCTCGTAGTCTCTTAGACTTCAACACCACAAGCACAGGCTTGTTGTGCAAGTTTCCCATCGAAAAACAGTCGTGCACGTTTAGATGACTTCCCAAATGTGTGCTGTTTACTCATCTGCCTTGGTCCAGGACGTCAGTGTTGGATAAAAATATATATCGTGGCGTCTAAGTCGCGGGAAAATAGGAGATGATATTAGGGTGTTTCAGGAGCCCGTGGACAATAAAGGACTGTCTCGGGATAAATGGTTAATACCAACATGGCCTGAGAAGCACATATACAATATAATCGAACCGTTACTAGTAAGCCGCAACTGAGTTTCTGCTGTTGTTGAAGTCATCAGAAGAATTCGGTTGCTTGATCTGGGGAAATGAATGACAAGCGAGATTCGACGCTGATCAAGTGTGCCCAAGTTCCTAACCCCCAGAGTCATGAGAATCTACTCTATGCATGACATTCGGTTCAAGCAAGGTCAAGGAAGAATCCATGGGCTGACCCTCAGGGAAGATGCTGCGAACAAGATGATGGTTTATATATCCTAAATTTGCAATACATCATCTCGTGTTAAGGAGTAATAAGTCCCAAGGCTGCCTATATAAAAAATTGCTATTAATTCATGCCAAAGTTCAGAGCCCTACCTATGCTCTTCTTTATTAACAATTACAAAGTTCAAACTCATAACCCATTATTTGCTGGAAGTGAGGTCACCTTGCTATTGCTGCAAAATAATCTTCTCAAAGGTATGATTGGTATATGTTAGGTAACTTAAAAAGAGCTCCGTGCCATGAAAAGAAACCACTGCTACGATAAATCTTAGTTATGGCGTAGCAGTATAATAACTCCAAGAAGTAAAGTGCGCTCGTGACGAGCTAATGATTGTGATGTGTATGCCGAGGTACATAGGGACGATGATGTCGAAGTTGAACCTGGAACCTGGACATCACATCTCGACAGCTAAATCAAGGTTACATTCTGTGAAGTGAGAGAATTGCAGAGTCAAGATATGGGGAAAACTGAGTTGCTATTGTTTGATATGCTTCTGTCATCCAGCTGAGTTGGATGAGCGGAGCAAAAGCTCAACCATGAAATCGACTTCATGTATATGCTCGAACCATGGATAGCACGGTTTGGCTAGGTACTTCCATCTTAACTTCTCGAAATAAGTGGAAACGTGACCTCGAGCTTCCTTTGTTCTACGTGGTCGTGGTGCGGGCTGAATACGAGGAACAAGACCATGGACGGGCCCAGGCGAGACGGACCGTGGGATGAGCTGTTGGAGCTGGAGAAGACGGACGGTGTTGACTCTTGAGCAAGCTGATCAATGGCCCTTGTTTGATGCATGCAGGGAACTAGAGGGAGGGTTGAGTTGATGCGCCCAAAATTATAATGTAGATACGTACACAAGTGCATGGAAACGGCTCAACGTTATCCGTCGGGTGCACCCATGTAATGAAGTTATTAGTTAGTTGGCTTGGAATCTTGGACGGTCATCCATCCATGGCCCATCACTACCATCGACGGCCTGGCCGACAACTTGCTCAATGCTCACAGCATCGTGACGCGGGTTGCCGTAAATGTCATCAAGAAGAAGAAAAGCCAAAGCTGAGACCACCCACCTTCAGAGAACAACCCCCTCGCAAAGCCCACTTGTAAGATTACTGGTCAATGCCTCGCATCACATACCGGGCAATTTGTCCTTGCCTTGGATGTCCGTGAAGACCTCCCTGATTGAGCTGATGTTCCTGTCAGCATGCGATACACAATATTGAGTAGATGTCCATAATGACCGAGGTCGAGATTATTGGCTTCAGGCACCAAATTCAATTCCCAGGTACGCGACGTCAGACGAACAGGGGACCTCAGAGAAGGTCTCGGCTGGGCAAAACTTAGGTTGGACTAGCTTCAGACGCCGCGAAACAAGGGCCAAGGGTCAAGGGCACGAGAAAGGTCAAGAGACTTGATGGTGCGAGCACTAGCCGAAGGCTTTCGGTTGAAGCATGATATCCAATCTCGAGAAAACAAGAGACACGAAGATGAGAGAAGGGAGAGTTAGTTGGTAGAGAAACAAGAGGCTTGTTTTGTTTTGTTTTGCTTGTTTTGTTGGGTTAGGTAATGAATGGCTCGTCATCGTCATTCAATATCTCGATGTAATAATAAATGAGCTACAATCTATTGAACCGAACCATTTTTAAGTTGATGGCCATTGTAACTCTGTAAGTTCTCAGTTGCGGGATATTATTCTCTTGACCACCAGCTGATAGCGCCAATGTCGGGAACTACCTTAACTAGGTACCTAGGTGCTCGGTGCTGTAATGAGATCAACAAGAGCATCCGTCGGATGAGACACGAAATGGAAATCGATAGATGCAGCTGGAGTTGAAAGATGCAACACAAAACTGTATTCCGTACCGTACCTGCAGGAACGACAGCGCTATATTCAGGGGTACTGCAGTGGTACTCTGTACTGCGCTCGATTCAGGCGCTACGCACCCTCATAATGGATCTTGATGCGTCCAAACCCATGCAAAGTCCCCCTTCCAGCCAAGGTTCTTTTTTTCCCCCTCGACTCCTTGCATTGGATCATATACAAGGTCAGGCAGGGCATGCATGGGCGGGCGGGCATCTTGAGACTTGACAGATTTCGACTGAAAAGTCTCATAAAATTCAATGCTCTAACGCTTTTTCAGTTGAGAGGGCGCCCTAGGTAGCTACCTAGTCTAATTAATGGGTCGGGTCAATGTTGTTATTGTTAGTGTTTACCTACTGGAGTTGATGAATTGACTGACTGTTTTCCCCCTCTCCATTGGAAGATCCATGATTCGAGGGTCCCACACCTGCAGCCCAACCTACCCTGGTCTCATAGCCTCTTAGAACGTCTCATCTCGTCCTGGCGCCCGAGTCTTTGAGTCTTGAGAGTCCCATCTGGGAACAGGGTTGGAAAATAGTATAGTAATAGTAATAGTAATAAAAAA